>NW_027420299.1:0-34469 GCF_009905375.1 Apium graveolens
AAATTCCAGAAATTAGGGAAAAAATCCCGGAAATAAGGGAAAAATTCCTGGAAATCAAAATAATTCCTAAAAGGAAAAATTCGTTGTAAACGTGTAGGTCGCTCCACACTTTACGCAAGAACGAAACCCTGTAAGGGAATGAATAGACTTAACTTCTGCGAAACATAATCAATGTTTCCCAAAAGTTGGGGGGCAAATGATAGGGATAAATAAATCCTGATAATGGGCTGCTGGACCCAATAAGAAGGTGTTTGATATTCAGACCAGAAAGGTTAAGCCTGATGGACCAGATCAGGTCTGGTCGAATAAAAAAGGTCCAAAAGCCCTGATTATTAATTAATTTCGTAATTAATTAATAAGGGAAAAATCAGCTGTTGAGAAGAGTCCTGATAAGGATATAAATCCTTATAGATAAGCCTCAAGGGGACCTAAAGGATAAGGAATCAGTTTCCTACTATCTAGGACTCCAAAGTCCATTCTAATTATGAGACTTGCCCACCAAGTCTCCTATACCAAGTCCAATTCAAGGACCACCAACATCTATATAAGGGGTCTCACCCCACAAATCAGAACTACGTTTTTTGGCTTGATTCTCTAACTCACAGAGATACGTAGGCATCTCGTAAAGGCAGAATTAAGCTACGAAACACGAGAGCAGCCATTAAAGGCCTTGAGCTCCCGAATCTTAGTAATAAATACAGCAAGTAATAACCTTAGCTTTTTATCCATAACAATTGTATTATTTTTTATTTTATTTTATTTTATTTTATTTTAAATTTTATGCAACATAACAATTAGTATCTAAAGTACTTGACAAGTATCGGTCTATGATATGTTGTTAACATTATGTTGCAGATATTTGTAAGCTTTTGTCATGAATGAGAATTACTTAGACTTTACCCTAAGTGATCAATGTTTTACCAAAAACTCATTCATATTAAAAAAAACAAAATCAAACTTCTTTCTACATTAGTAATTTCTTATTTCATGTAAAATCCTTTGAAATCACTATTGTACATCATTACTCTCAAAAGATTAAATGTATAATTTTCATTCATTATAAATCTTAAATACATTTTATCTCTATAGTGCCATATATTCTGTGTTACAGGTTCAGTCTCCAATGACTTTCTTTCATTGACAGTCATGAGGTTGAAAACCCACAACGTCTATCCCAGACTGTAAAGACAAACACAAAAACAGAACCAACCAACACTCTCTTACCACTAAATGTAGTATGAATAAGCGTGAGGGAGATAGTGCCTTAGTGCACCACATAAGGAAGGTTCTGTAGTCAACCCAGTAGCTCTGTCTCCTACAAAGATGAGTAGTATTTAAACCGAGACAACTGCTAACCCCCCATACATCTTCCCAAAAAGATGTAATGGTTGAAAAGGCATAAAAACAGTTACTAGATTAATTCTCTCAACAGGGTGTGTCTATTGAAATTTGCATGTCGGCCAGGGTATCCGATGTAGTGTCACCACCTCAAATATAAACAATTCTTGATGCACAAGGAAAGGTTACACACACAAAGGATGAGTTGACGGAAACAAGAGTTTCGACCATTTTAAGGTCAGATTCGATTATTCAAGGTTCGTTAATGGACCAATTGCCTTTACAAGTGTTAGGAGAGGATACTGATCTAAAAGCCATATGTCAGTGGTCAGTGTCTACCTCCCCAGGCTTAAATCCCCTGGATGCATCTGCGGATAGTGGATCTAACATAGGCGCAGATCGACAACTTGTTGACAATGATTTAGATATTACCTGATGAGTCACAAGGAAATGTCTTCACAGACATTAGAAGGGAACTTGATCTTTATGCTAAATTCGATGGATCATTGTTTACCTTCCCAGAATTTAAATCTGGAACCCTAAAAGGGAAACTAGCAACTTGTCAAATTATGACTCAGATTCATCTGACGACGTTTAACAAGGATGGGGATTTGCGAACTCCCATTGCACCACCTGTGACCTCCTTAAGGATGGGTAAGGTGATTTTCCTTGCAGGTACAGCTGGATTATGGAGCTATGAGAGAAGAGTGATACACTTGTGAGAATGAGTGTAAACACGAGTGGAGAGAAGAGTGAAACACATGTGAGGTACACTAAACAGAATCACACACTCACAGTGAGGAAAAAAGAGAAATTTCTTGTTATTTCTTTTCCAACCAAGTGAAATATGAGAACTCCTTCAGACGACGGCATACATTCCTTCTTTAAGGGGGAGATAAAAGCTTAAGTAATAGTTTGGAGGATTCCTCAACTAAGGGGGAGAAATCTAGCAGGGAGGAAGAAAAAGATCATATGTACACTACACCACACCATTGTTGTTTGTAACTACGGATCCTATTATACAGGAGAGGTGGTAAACACAAGGTGATTTTCTAGTAAGGGAAGAAGCTGTTTTCAAAAGGGGAGTACCATTGGTTTTTATCTGCGGATCCTATTGTACGGGAGAGGTGGTAAACAAAGGTGATCTTCTTTAATCAGTTGATTCTCATAGGGGGAGAAGCAAGAGAGATATGGGCTTCTCACAGGAATGTGGTTGTACAAATGAAGATGGAACTACTTGAAGATATGTTGTAACAACCCCAATTTTTGGAAATTTTTGAAACCCTTATGAATAGTGTTTTTGCTGAATGAGAAAACTTTTCATGCCACACTATGTAGGGGTTCTGATATGGATATTCTGAGATTTTATTAGTACTTTATATGGGATATAAGTGTATGTAAAGATCGTCAGAATCCAAATCCGAACACTTTGATTTTTCCCGGAAATACCCTAGATGCGAGAAGAATTGAGTATAAGGGTAACAGGATAAAAGGATTTAAATTAAAGGATATGATAGAGGATCATAAAAGGAATATAATATATTGAGAAAGGTTAAGGGAACCTAAGTAATAAGATCCCGGGTATGATCCCTCAAACGATAAACGAAAACGAAAGTTAAGTGAACCGTATAACAGATCAGCGGTCATTAGGCAAACAATTAGGAAGTTAAGCAAAGGGATTAGAGGAAGTGATGTCACCCAACCAATGAGAAGAGGACAAGGAAGGGAGGATGACATAGCAATGTGATGTAAGCATGACATAGGGAAGGAGGAGGTGTGGTTGTTTATAACCACACAAATATAAGGTTATTAAGGTAATTAACCAAAAACAAAACAAAAACAACCAAGCTAAGCCAAACAAATCAAAAAAACACAAAATCATTTCATTCTCATCATCTTGCTCTCGGCTTTTCATCTTTTCAAGGGCAAGAATTTCAAAAATCAAGTTCCAAGCATTGTTAATCACAAGGTAATTATCTAAGCTTCCTTGTACATAGATATGGATATGCTATAAGTTTAAGCTCTAATTCCTTCACAATCTCTTCCAATAAATCAAGGAAGAAGATGGTGAATAGTAACCTTCAAGAAATAACTTTAGTTTTCTTGAATTTTATGAAAGATTAAGGTTATACAAGCAAGGATCAAGGTTCTTTTAGGCATTCAAAGCTCTTGGGTTGTGTTAGGAAGCTTCAAGGAGGTATAAACAACTTTCACCTTTAACTTATAGTTTGAACTTTGAGTTTGATGAGTTTATGGATGGATTAATGTATATATAGAAATATCCATGTATGTATAGCAAGATCCATGTATGTTAGATAGTTTGGTTGGATTTGTGGTGATTTTGGATATGAATCTTGGTTAATGGTTAATGAATCTTAAGTTATGGTTAGTAGATCATGTTTGCGGTTGAATAAGTTGGAAAACCTTGAGATTATGGACTGACTTTGCCTTGATATAAGTTGTGTTTGATGTATTGATGATGGTTGGGTGGTTTGTAGTGAATTGGTAAAGAATTGGAGTGGTATAAATATTGGTAATCGCGTAAACATAGCCGTCGTAACGTCCGATTTTCTTTAGACTGTTTTGTGCATAACATTAGGACCCGAGGACCCCCCTGCTAGATTATGACCACTGCCATGTTTAGATAGCTCATGTTACGAGCTTCGTTTTGATATGTAGTTCGTTCGATTCTGATGCACGGTTTAGGAGAAACGACCGTTTTAAGTAACGGCGTTTCGCGAACGAAACTTTTCCCCTCGCCTTACTTTGAAACATAGGTTAAAGACCAAAAAGGGTTAATTAATGTATGAAACATTTATGGTAAGTGTGTTAGGAAGTTGGTAAGACACTCGCGAAGGAATCGCATTAAAACTCGTAAAGGTTAAATTATTAAAAATGGTGGAGCCGAGGGTACTCGAGTGACTTAAGAGAATCAGTAAGCGCAGAACAAGCGTTAGGGTCTAAGTTAGTTAAAGTATAGATTTACAAGTGACTTTGGTTTAATTCCAACTTACTTGTTGTTTATAGGTTACCAGACTCGTCTCGAGCCATTCGTAACCCCCCAGTCGCTCAGGCAAGTTTTCTACCCGTTTTACTGTTGTGGTGATGTATATGTGTATATGCATGATCTTGCGATAAATGCATATTTGTTATTAGCAAATTCTTGCGATATATTGTAGCATGTGATATGGTATATATGCATGCCTGATTTATATTCTTGGTTTATATATCTGTTGGTTCAAATGCTTATAGTTGCATAATACCTATGCTAGAGATAAGCGGTATTTGAGTTTACCCTTAGTATAGGGGATAAAAGGTGAACATATTTCTAAACCGGGAGGCGAGGCTCCCGAGTATAATATATATTTATATATATATTGATATAGTTTTTAAAACTATTAATCGAATAAGGTTTATTCGATAACTTTATTTTATTTAATGAATATTATTACGAATATTCATTCGAGGACTTATGACTCCTTTTATTTTATTATTGAATATTCATTTGAGGATGTATGACTCCTTTATTTTATTTAATGAATATTATTTATAATATTCATTCGAGGTATTATGACTCAGCTTATTTTATTTATTGAATATTATTTGAATATTCATTTGAGGATCTATGACTCCGATTATTTGCTGAGATATATTCTTTATTTTATTAAAGAATAAGGTGTCGATAATCAAACTTATTTTTTTGATTATTCAAATAAAGATATTACTTTCGTATAAGTATATCTTTGATTATTTGCTATTCATTTCAAGTATAAGTTTTAATACTTCTACTTCAATTATTTTATAAAGATTATTTTTTTATGGGAATATTATTTAAATAATAATATTCAGACATTTTCTAAATATTCTGGGGACTGATTTACTTCATTAAATCAGTTTTACTCCAAACACTCTTTAAAGTGTTTTCGAGTCTTTAAAATGATTTTCAAAAGTTAGAGCGGATCCCAAAACTATTTTTATATTTAAGATCTTCCTTTTAAAAAGGGGATTTAAATACTCGCTCAAAACCTGGGGGATCCGGCTCGGTGGTGTGTTTTATATTCGCAACAAGGTTGCTGTCTTGGTAAAGAGTTTTTGATTACTTACCCAATATTCGGGAAGTAAAATTCTTGGAACAAGTTAATCCATTAACAGGCATCACCTGGGAAATATCGGTGAGTTCTCCTTTCCAAATAGATACGACTTCTTGGTGGAGCCGTATCAACAAGTTTCTACTTGGGGAAAGTGGGGACAAGCTTTACGTTTCAGAGTCATGGATTTCATCTGAACTAGGAGTGGCGTAAGTGGCCGAGTAGCGCCGGCCCAGCCTTATTATATTGGCCCAAATGGCCTGGAAGTTCCGCTAAGGCGGTCCATTCCTTAGGAGTTCAGTGTTCGGTTGACAAGTAAATCCGACAGGTTCTCCTCTATATGTAGAAAATGGTGGGGTTGCACTACTACGACTGATCATCGTAAGTGGTCTTCCTGGCGCGGCAAACTCCCGTAATGAGTTCATCATCCAATTGGATATTTCTGCAACACTACCCAGAGCATTTCGATAGAAAGGCTACGGTTGGGCGATTGTTGAGTGTTGGCAGGGTCAAGTTTTCAAAATGATGTTTGCATCAAATGAAGTATCTCGTAACTTCATTTTATTTTGATGATATTTTAAAGGTTGAATCTGTTCAAGTATTATCTTGTAGTCTTATCTATGTGATGAACTTTTGAACTAATTATAACTTGAACGGTGGTAGTTCAAGTAGTATTTGGAAAGGATATAAGTATATTGGAGTATCTTGTAACTTCATCTTTTAAACTTATATCTAGTAAATGATTATCTTATGCATGGCAGAGATTTTCAGAAAAAAAAAAAGTTGAGACAAGGTTAGATATATGAGATCACCTTGCAACGATATTTTTTTTTATACAGTTATACACTGGGACTTTGTGTATATTATGCATGGAAGAGGACTTCCAATATTTTGAAAAGTATATATGTATATATACTGAATATTTTGCGACTTCATCGCATTAAGATATCAAACTTGGTTCATTTCTTTTGACCAAGACTTTCATGAGTATTATGAGTAGGCTCATATATTGTTAATCATTATACATATTATTTTGGTGGGCTTGCTGCTCACCCTTGCTTTCTTCTTTCATCACACAACATCAGATAGATAAGATGAACAGGACCAAGCTCCCAATTCGCAAGCGGATAGGAAACGTTCCGCAGCTTTCCGGAAGCGTTCAGGCCGCTGTAGCTGAGGTAGAAATTACCAATAGGCTAAGTTTTCAACTAGTAATGTACTAGACTTATGTATATTATGAATTGTAATAATGGCAAAGAAATGTAAATTTATTCAGAAACCTTTTTAAGGTGTATTGACTTAATTGTGGAATAAAACGACTTGTGATTATTTTTGGGTATTCATCTCTGAGACTATAACTTGTGGTGTGTGTGTGTATATTGTGGGGTCACAGTAAAGAGTAGTTGATTGTTTAATAAGATTGGGTGTTGTTAAGGGAAGTGGAACTCGTGACGACCCGGGTCCCCGACCCCGGATCTGGGGGTGTTACAGAAATGGTATCAGAGCTAAGCGTTATAAACCTCAGAGATGATGGGACGTTAAGATAATAAGTTCACTAAGATAATAAGAACTCTTGCCAAGTTCATAGTCGGGCTACCTAACGTAGTACTGACAGTTAAAACCTTTATGGGAACCCTTATAAATATCGTGATAGGAGTGTAGTTCGTTATCGTATATGGTAGCGGGACTCCGAACCCTGAGGTTGAGGAGCAACATCGCGATGATATTTTATTACTAATTGGAGATCGGATTGTGGATCCGATAGAGTGTCCTAATGCAGGACCGGATGATGTTGATATTGAGGATTTAGCGGTTGAGGATGTTATCCTAGAAGGGATAGTTATTGAGGAGGATCCCATGGAGGATCCTGACAGGATTGGATAAAGGACCACTGATGAATTGATGACCATGGTTTGGTCGACTACCAGAGGTAGGATTGGCCGGTCACTACCGGAGGTTCGTTCAAGTTGTAAAGATAGTAGCCCCTTTAACGCGGCTTACTCGTAAGACTGAGAAGTTCGAATGGACAGAGAAATGCGAGAACAACTTTCAAGAACTGAAGCAGAGGTTGGTGATGGCCCTTATGCTGGCGTTGCCGGATGGAAAAAGAGATTTTGTGAAGTATAGTGACGCTTCGCACAAGGGCTTAGGGTGCGTGCTTATGCAGCACGGTAAGGTAATCGCGTACATGTCAAGACAATTAAGGTAATATGAAATTCGATATCCCCGCTCATGAGCTTAGGCTCGTGGCAATAGTTTACCCTAAGGATTGGAGGCACTACTTGTATGGAGAGAAGTGCAAGAATTACCTAAGCCATAAGTGCTCTAGTACATTTCACGTAGAAAGAGCTCAACATATGCCAGAGGAGGCAGTTAGAGCTAATCAAGAATAATGATTGGGAGATTCTTTATCATTCGGGGAAAGCCAATATGGTGGCTGATGCCCTTAGTAAAAAGGAGAGACTCAAGATGATAATGTCTTTGGAGAGTTTATAAGAGATTTTGAGAAAATGGAAATAGTAGTGAAGGTAACCGGAGCCGGTACCGAAAAGCTGTTTGAGATTGCAATACAGCCCGAATTATTGGAAAAGAACATATTGTGCCAGTAAAGGTGATGAATGAAGGCAGAGAGCCAACAAATAAATATGAGATTAATACCGAGAAAGATGATAAGGGAATAATGAGGTATTCCTACAGAATTTGGGTTCCAAATGTTCAAGAGCTTAAGGATGAGATCTTAGATGACAGCTAGTTTGAGGAATAAGATTTAGAGCAAACCCTGAACGTGATAGTCAGGGAGGTCGCCATCAAGATAGAAAGAACCCATAACATAATGAAGTGAAAATGAGGATTTAAAATATGAAGGATGACCCCGATTATGGGGAGGAGGAGGAAATGTTCAGACTTAAGAAACAGAAGTCGAGTAAGGAAAGGAGACCCGAGACGGTACTCCTATATGATAATTTATGGCCCTTTCTAGACAGAACTTAGACTATTATTCCCACCCACCACCCTGAGGAAACAATGCGGTGAGAAATTCTTTCAGGACCTTTAAATCGCTAAGCTCTCAGAGTTCCAAGGAACAAGCTGACCCAGTCGAGGCAAGAGCCTGGCTAAAGGAAATGCAGGAATCATTTGAGATTTTAAATAATTGACGAATCACAAAGAGTGTTTTTGTCACTTACCCTCCTAAGAGAGAGACCACCCGCTGGTAAAAGGCCAAGGAAGGCACGAAGCCAGAGGTTATGATAAACTGATTTAAGTTCAGTAAGTTGTTTTCGGGAAAGTACTTCCCAAGGTTATGGAAATAGTGTAAAAGCTTTAGAGCCAGAACAAAGGCAGACGAGTATGATGATTATGAATCTAAGTTGTAAAGATTATCAAGATTCGTTCTGAGGACACGAATCCAGAATGACGGGATGTTTGAAATCGATGCTTATGATGGGTTGGTTCATGAAATAATGATAAGGGAGTTGGGTATGAGGAAACCCTAAAGACTCGTAGCAATAGAAATAGAAAAGTATGTAATCGTCAGGAATGAGGGTGATTCACCATGAGTTAAAAATTGCTGGGTGAAGGCATAAGAGATACATATATTTTATCCCTAGTAAGTTGGTGAGGATTCAAGGAAACCTTGAGATAGTTCGAAGGATAAATAATAAGACGCGGATAGACTAAGGAGACAAGAAAGTAAGAAGGTAGAAAATTGGATGAAGGAAGTGACCTTCAAGAATGCGAAATGTAAGAACGGTGGCTCGATACCCAGAAAGTGGAGACGCCAGGTATGAGAGATATCCCAACATTGAGATGATGTTGAGATAAACAACAAAAGTAAATAAGGAATTATTAAGAAGAAGTTCACGGTTGAACATGACCAATATCTTCCCAGAACATCCATGTTATCATTACCAAATCATGAAGAAAAGCGAATGAACCATTGTTATCTTTTGGAGGTCATAGGGAGTGACCTCAATTTGAATAAGGATGCTATTATGAAGTTAGGTATAGACTATCGAGGTGGGATTGATGGAATAAGATAATCTATCAAGGATATATGACTTGATTTATTCGTGGAAGGATGCAGGTACCTTTTAAAGGTGGAATTAAGGATAGAACATCGGTAAACTTAAAATGAATCCTAGGGGAATGCATAAAGGTTGGCATTTCACCCGTAACTAGGATAGTATGAGTTTTGACAGTATGAATTGGAAAGGATTAAGGTAATAACAACCTTTAAGTATCAGTGGAGAAAAATTTTTCAGAAACATATAGATAATGGGTTCTAGTATTAGTAAAGGGTATGTTGATATGCCCTGTATCTAGGGATACAGGAGGAACGAATCAAGGATAACCTTAGAGGTTTTATAAGGAAAAAGGTAATATTCAAAATTCTCCAAGAATAGAAATGTGGATAAAGGAAATATGACGTAATAATAATGATGCCAAGGTGGGGCACGTGTTAAACCACGAGAAAGTATGGATCGAACCAGTAATGGTCGAAATTGTTCAGGGCAATTAGGACTTAAGATAAAAAAAAATGTTCTAAGTATGATTGAGAGTCAGTCTTGACAGTGATTAGCCTCTAAAGACTGAGGCAATAACTTATGGAAAAATGGTGATATTTTTTTCCATCTGATTTTAAGGAAAACATCTTCACTCAAGCAGTGATCGGAAATAAGGTAGAAAAAATTTATTTGGAGGTGGTTAAAAGTGACATTGACTGTAAGGAAATTTTACTATCCAGGAAAGGCCAAAGAGGGGCCGACACTTTAAGGGTAAGAGGATAATTATAGGCGCGTGTGCCAAAAGAATACAGTGATTATGGTTAAAAATGTAAGGGTTGAATTATGGTTTGGAAGATTGACATTCCTTCTGATGACTGTGCAATACCCACCGTACGAGTAGTTGGTAAAGGTTTAATTCTGTAATCGCCATGAACGGGCTATCTATCTAGAAGGTCCTATCTTGAGATAATCACGGACCAGGTTTCAAAAAGGACTAGATGAACCCTTGAGTTAATTCTTCTATTTAGGGCGTATGATTAAGAATAGTATTAACCTGCTAATCGTTGCTTTGATTGAAACTCTTTCTGCACTTTTATCTGCTTCATGTCATTATGTTGTCAGGATCAGGAGTGTTCTTCATGAAATCAGAAATGGTGATTAGTTACCAAGCTCCTTAGAAGGATTTGATACGACATGTATGGACTCCGTATGTTAGCTAATAAGATTTCATGGAAAGTTGAATATATGACAGTGGGTCAGTGGTGGACCATAGTAAGGCAGCAATGATTCTGCGAGTAGTGAGCTGATTACAATCGTGAGAGTTGTATTGGAATGGTGTTGAGATTGAGTACCACTATCGGTCGTGGTAGTGTATAAGTTATCATTGATAGACTAATTAAGTAGAGTATCTACCTGGTGAATAATTATTCTTTCTTATCAATAGAGAGTCGATTTATTATACGAGGAAGGTTGCGGTGCAGACATAGAATTATAGTAACGATGATGTATAGAATGAGATCCCAGAATTCGATTTTCGATGTCGAGGGAGTTTCAAAGGTGATTATGTATAGCTCGAGAAGAGTGTGGGTCCATGGAATGATTGGACGGAATAGAAATATTTAGCATGGTAAATACGATGCTATAATACTTGATGCTGATATAAATACTTTTATGTTTGTTCTCCTATGACAACCTCTATAATTCAGAGGTAGGGTTCCAAGCCAGATATTTTGTGGCAGTAGAGATATATTTGTTTTTTATATATACAATTCTCTTCAGTTCGTTCTTTTCTCCGGCTTTTCATTTCATGTAATCTGAGAAGAACAACCCTTCCAGAAGGGGAGGTATTGGCCGATGACTATCTATCTGTGTGATAGAAGCCTAGTAGGATACCATCTATTGTTTAATTGCTTGTCAGTACTAAAGGCGGGCCACCTTCTGTACTAACTATGCGATATAACAAGTGTTCATGAATCATAGTGATCTCTCAACAAAAGTCCTTTTACTTCTATATGATTGATCAAGCTTCCCAAGATAGAAGCAGCTGAAAAAGGAGTAGTAAAAGTTGTGGTAGTATGCGGAATGGAACACATTCGTGATACTAAGGTTGACGTGATTATTAAAGAGGTTATAGAACGCTAACGAGGCAAAAGTATAACTAGTATAATATTAGGAACGGAAGGTTGTAGCGATTACGAACTAGAAAAAGAATGGGTTATTGAGAAGTAAAAGCTCTAATGCTAAACGCTATAATGAGAGTCTGTGCATAGACTTGAAAGAATTTGGAATGATCACTTAACGCGGATTTAGTTATATCACGACAATAGATCATATGTCATTATCGAGGTGTCACCTTATAGAGGATCCTTGAGGGAAGATAATGTCGATCTCCCTTATGTTAGGATAAAGTGTAGAGCGCAAAGTGCTCGGAACCGCAGTAGTCCAAAGGACCAGGGATATAATAGCTCTAATCAGAGGACGGCTGTAGTAACCCAGATGGACATAGAGGTATGGCTGATTTGACTCAAAAAAGGACAAAGAGTATGAAATAGGGGGCCTAGTAATGTTATAGGTATCCCCTTGGAAAAACCTTGAAAAGGATTGATGAGGTTCGGAAAGAAAGGAAAGCTAAGTCTAACAATTTGTTGAACCCTTGGATATATTAAGACGTTTGGGAAGTTAGCATATGAGCTAGCCCTACCCCCGAACCTGTAGCAAGTTCATAACGTGTTCCACGTATCAATGTTAAGGAAGTGTAATTCGGATGCCAGACAAATAGGGGCAAATGAGCGCATAGAACATGCAACCAGACGTAACCTATATGGAGCAACCAGGAAGGGTATAGAGTAAAAAGGAACGAGTGCTTAGGAGAAGGATTTCAAACTAGGCAGAGTTTGGTGGTAGAACCACAATGTGGAAAATTGACTCGAGAGTTAGAAAGTGTAATGCTAAGAAAGTAATCCCCATTTGTTTTCTATCTGATTCCGGGACGGAATCCTTTTAAGGAGGGAGACTGTAATAACCCAATTTTGGGAAATTTTTGAAACCCTTATGAATAGTGTTTTTGCTGAATGAGAAAACTTTTCATGCCACACTATGTAGGGGGTTCTGATATGGATATTCTGAGATTTTATTAGTACTTTATATGGGATATAAGGGTATGTAAAGATCGTCAGAATCCAAATCCGAACACTTTGATTTTTTCCCGCGGAACTACCCTAGATGCGGAAAGAATTGAGTATAAGGTAAACAGTGATAAAAAGGATTTAAAGTTAAAGGATTATGATAGAGGATCATAACAAAAGGAATATAATAATATTGAGAAAGGGTAGGTTCATGGAACCTAAAGTAAGAAATCCCGGGTATGATCCTCAAACGAAAAACGAAAAGAAAGTTAAGCGAACCGTATAACAGATCAGGCGGTCATTAAGCAAACATTAGGAAGTTAAGCCAAAAGGGATTAGAGGAAGTGATGTCACCCAACCAATGAGAAGAGGACAAGGAAGGGAGGATGACATAGCAATGTGATGTAAGCATGACATAGGGAAGGAGGAGGTGTGGTTGGTTTATAACCACACAAATATAAGGTTATTAAGGTAATTAACCAAAAACAAAACAAAAAACAACCAAGCTAAGCCAAACAAATCAAAAAACACAAAATCATTTCATTTCTCATCATCTTGCTCTCGGCTTTTCATCTTTTTCAAGGGCAAGAATTTCAAAAATCAAGTTCCAAGCATTGTTAAATCACAAGGTAATTATCTAAGCCTTGTACATAGATATGGATATGCTATAAGTTTAAGCTCCTAATTCCTTCACAATCTCTTCCAATAAATCAAGGAAGAAGATGGTGAATAGTAACCTTCAAGAAATAACTTTAGTTTTCTTGAATTTTTATGAAAGATTAAGGTTATACAAGCAAGGATCAAGGTTCTTTTAGGCATTCAAAGCTCTTGGGTTGTGTTAGGAAGCTTCAAGGAGGTATAAACAACTTTCACCTTTAACTTATAGTTTGAACTTTGAGTTTTGATGAGTTTATGGATGGATTAATGTATATATAGAAATATCCATGTATGTATAGCAAGATCCATGTATGTTAGATAGTTTGGTTGGATTTGTGGTGATTTTGGATATGAATCTTGGTTAATGGTTAATGAATCTTAAGTTATGGTTAGTAGATCATGTTTGCGGTTGAATAAGTTGGAAAACCTTGAGATTATGGACTGACTTTGCCTTGATATAAGTTGTGTTTGATGTATTGATGATGGTTGGGTGGTTTGTAGTGAATTGGTAAAGAATTGGAGTGGTATAAATATTGGTAATCGCGTAAACATAGCCGTCGTAACGTCCGATTTTCTTTAGACTGTTTTGTGCATAACATTAGGACCCGAGGACCCCCTGCTAGATTATGACCACTGCCATGTTTAGATAGCTCATGTTACGAGCTTCGTTTTGATATGTAGTTCGTTCGATTCCGATGCACGGTTTAGGAGAAACGACCGTTTAAGTAACGGCGTTTCGCGAACGAAACTTTTCCCCTCGCCTTACTTTGAAACATAGGTTAAAGACCAAAAAGGGTTAATTAATGTATGAAACATTTATGGTAAGTGTGTTAGGCAGTTGGTAAGACACTCGCGAAGGAATCGCTTTAAAACTCGTAAAGGTTAAAATTAAAAATGGTGGAGCCGAGGGTACCGAGTGACTTAAGCGAATCAGTGAGCGCAAAACAAGCGTTAGAGTCTAAGTTAGTTAAAGTATAGATTTACAAGTGACTTTGGTTTAATTCCAACTTACTTGTTGTTATAGGTTACCAGACTCGTCCCGAGCCATTCGTAACCCCAGTCGCTCAGGCAAGTTTTCTACCCGTTTACTGTTGTGTGATGTATATGTATATGCATGATCTTGTGAATTGCATGATTGTTATTAGCAAATTTGCGATATATTGAGCATGCTAATATGGTATATATGCATGTCTGTTTAATCTGGTTATATCTGTGTTCAATGCTTATAGTTGCATAATACCTATGCTAGAATAAGCAAGTAGTTGAGTTACCCTTAGTATAGGGGATAAAAGGTGAACATATTTCTAAACCGGGAGTCGAGGTTCCGAGTATATATATATTTATATATATATATGATATAGTTTTTAAAACTATTAATCGAATAAGGTTTATTCGATAACTTTATTTTATTAATGAATATTATTCGAATATTCATTCGAGGCTTATGACTCCTTTATTTTATTATTTGAATATTCATTTGAGGATGTATGACTCCTTTATTTATTTAATGAATATTATTTATAATATTCATTCGAGGTATTATGACTCAGCTTATTTATTTATTGAATATTATTTGAATATTCATTTGAGGATCTATGACTCCGATTATTTGCTGAGATATATTCTTTATTTATTAAAGAATAAGGTGTCGATAATCAAACTTATTTTTGATTATTCAAATAAAGATATTACTTTCGTATAAGTATATCTTTGATTATTGCTATTCATTTCAAGTATAAGTTTTAATACTTCTACTTCAATTATTTTATAAAGATTATTTTTTATGGGAATATTATTTAAATAATAATATTCAGACATTTTCTAAATATTCTGGGGACTGATTTACTTCATTAAATCAGTTTTACTCCAAACACTCTTTAAAGTGTTTTCGAGTCTTTAAAATGATTTTCAAAAGTTAGAGCGGATCCCAAAACTATTTTTATATTAAGATCTTCCTTTAAAAAGGGGATTTAAATACTCGCTCAAAACCTGGGGGATCCGGCTCGGTGGTGTGTTTTATATTCGCAACAAGGTTGCTGTCTTGGTAAAAGAGTTTTTGATTACTTACCCAATATTCGGGAAGTAAAATTCTTGGAACAAGTTAATCCATTAACAGGCATCGCCTGGGAAATATCGGTGAGTTTCCTTTCCAACTAGTACGACTTCTTGGTGGAGCCGTATCAACAAGTTTCTACTTGGGGAAAGGGGAAACGAGCTTTACGTTTCAGAGTCATGGATTTCATCTGAACTAGGAGTGGCGTAAGTGGCCGAGTAGCGCCGGCCCAGCCTTATTATATTGGCCCAAATGGCCTGGAAGTTCCGCTAAGGCGGTCCATTCCTTAGGAGTTCAGTGTTCGGTTGACAAGTAAATCCGACAGGTTCTCCTCTATATGTAGAAAATGGTGGGGTTGCACTACTACGACTGATCATCGTAAGTGGTCTTCCTGGCGCGGCAAACTCCCGTAATGAGTTCATCATCCAATTGGATAATTTCTGCAACACTACCCAGAGCACTTCGATAGAAAGGCTACGGTTGGGCGATTGTTGAGTGTTGGCAGGGTCAAGTTTTCAAAATGATGTTTGCATCAAATGAAGTATCTCGTAACTTCATTTATTTTGATGATATTTAAAGGTTGAATCTGTTCAAGTATTATCTTGTAGTCTATCTATGTGATGAACTTTTGAAGCTAATTATAACTTGAACGGTGGTAGTTCAAGTAGTATTTGGAAAGATATAAGTATATTGGATCTTGTAACTTCATCTTTTAAACTTATATCTATAAAATTGTCTTATGAATGACAAAGATTTTCAGAAAAAAAAACGTTGAGACAAGGTTAGATATATGAGATCACCTTGCAACGATATTTTTTTATACAGTTATACACTGGGACTTTGTGTATATTATGCATGGAAGAGGACTTCCAATATTTGAAAAGTATATATGTATATATACTGAATATTTTGCGACTTCATCGCATTAAGATATCAAACTTGGTTCATTTCTTTTGACCAAGACTTTCATGAGTATTATGAGTAGGCTCATATATTGTTAATCATTATACATTATTTTGGTGGGCTTGCTGCTCACCCTTGCTTTTTCTTTCATCACACAACATCAGATAGATAAGATGAACAGGACCAAGCTCCCAATTCGCAAGCGGATAGGAAACGTTCCGCAGCTTTCCGGAAGCGTTCAGGCCGCTGTAGCTGAGGTAGAAATTACCAATAGGCTAAGTTTTCAACTAGTAATGTACTAGACTTATGTATATTATGAATTGTAATAATGGCAAAGAAATGTAATTTATTCAGAACCTTTTTAAGGTGTATTGACTTAATTGTGGAATAAAACGACTTGTGATTATTTTTGGGTATTCATCTCTGAGACTATAACTTGTGGCGTGTGTGTGTATATTGTGGGGGTCACAGTAAAGAGTAGTTGATTGTTTAATAAGATTGGGTGTTGTTAAGGGAATTGGAACTCGTGACGACCCGGTCCCCGACCCCGATCTGGGGGTGTTACAAATCATATCCTCAACAGGGAAGTGCAACTGCACCTACTAGTGGCTAATTTTGAGGAACTTAAGCTGTTATGCAAGAGTCAGGCGGTTTCTATCAAGACCTTGGAAAATCAAATCGGTCAAAGAACCAATGCAGTGCTCAATCGTCAACCTGGAACACTTCCCAGTGACACGGAAGTGCCAGGCAGGAAGGAAGCTAAAGAGCAAGTCAAGGCTATTACCTTAAAGTCTGGAAAAGTTGCTGATGCTGAAAAGGCAAAAGAAGGAGAAGCTGAAGTTAGAGATGCAGAAGCTAAGAAAAAGGAGAAAGCGGCGGAACCAAGGAAGACTACTGTTGAACACACTCTGCCTGAGGGTAATACAGGGGAGAAACAGCTCTATCCTCCACCACCTTTCCCTAAGAGATTGCAACAACAAAAGCTGGATAAGCAGTTCGGTAAGTTTCTGGAGGTGTTAAAGAAACTTCACATAAATATACCTTTCGTTGAGGCTCTGGAGCAAATGCCTAGTTATGCGAAGTTTATGAAGAGTATTCTTTCAAGGAAGGTGAAACTGGATGACCTTGAGACCGTTGCTCTAACGAAAGAATGCAGCGATGTGCTGCAGCAAAAGTTACCTCCAAAGCTTAAAGATCCAGGTAGCTTCACCATTCCTTGCACCATTGGCAAGTTATCGTTTGACAAGTGCCTTTGTGATTTGGGAGCAAGCATCAATCTGATGCCGTTGTCGATCTTTAAAAAGTTGGATTTGCCTGATCCAAAACCCACCTACATGTCTCTACAATTGGTTGATCGCTCTATTACTTACCCAAGGGGCATAGTGGAGGATGTGTTAGTCAAGGTGGATAAGCTCTTCTTTCCTGCAGACTTTGTCATTCTGGATTTCGAGGAAGATAAGAAGATTCCCATAATCTTGGAAAGACCTTTCTGGCTACTGGTCGTACCTTGATAGATGTGCAGAATGGTGAACTTACTATGTGGGTGCAGGATCAGGATGTGACCTTCAATGTATTCAAAGCAATGAAATTCCCTATAGAAGATGAAGAGTGCTTAAAAGTGATGTGATTGATTCTGCGGTTACTTCAGAACTCGATCATATGCTAATATCTGATGCATTAGAAAAGGCCTTAGTGGGGGATTTTGACAGTGATGATGAAGATGGCAACGAGCAATTACAATATTTGAATGCTTCTCCCTGGAGACGAAAGCTGGACATGCCGTTTGAATCTCTTGGTACTTCTGACCTCAAGAATGCTGAAGGAAAGCTCAAACCATCAATTGAGGAAGCACCTAACTTGGAGCTCAAGCCATTACCTGAACACCTGAGGTATGTTTTTTTAGGTGATGCATCTACTTTACCTGTTATTATTGCATCTGACCTTTCAGGTAGTGAGGAAGACAAGCTCTTAAGGATTTTGAGAAAATTCAAATCAGCTATTTGATGGACCATAGCAGACATCAAAGGGATCAGCCCTTCATATTGTATGCATAAAATTTGCTAGAGGAGGGTAGTAAGCCAACTGTCGAGCAGCAGCGCAGACTTAATCCTATCATGAAGGAGGTGGTGAAGAAAGAAATTCTGAAATAGCGGGATGCAGGCATCATTTATCCTATTTCTGACAGTTCTTGGGTGAGCCCCGTACAATGTGTGCCTAAGAAGGGAGGTATCACTGTGGTAGCAAATGAGAAGAATGAGCTCATCCCCACTCGAACAGTTACAGGATGGAGAGTATGCATGGATTACCAGAGTTGAACAAGGCCACGAGGAAGGATCACTTCCCTCTTCCATTTATTGATCAGATGCTTGACAGGTTGGCTGGTCATGAGTATTATTGTCTTCTGGATGGCTACTCAGGGTATAATCAGATTTGTATTGTACCAGAGGATCAAGAAAAGACTACCTTCACTTGTCCATTTGGCACGTTTGCTTTTCGCAGAGTTTCGTTTGGGTTATGTGGCGCATCAGCCACTTTTCAAAGATGTATGATGGCTATATTCTCTGACATGATTGGGAATAATGTTGAGGTGTTCATGGACAACTTCTCCGTCTTTGGACATTCGTATGATGAATGTTTGAATAATCTTCGTGCCATGCTCAAAAGGTGTGTGGAAACTAATTTGGTGCTCAATTGGGAGAAATGTTATTTTATGGTGCGTGAAGGCATTATTCTTGGGCATAAGGTCTCTAGCAAGGGTCTTGAGGTGGATAAAGCCAAGGTGGGAGTCATTGAAAATCTTCCACCACCTAATTCTGTGAAAGGAATCCGTAGTTTTCTTGGTCATGCGGGGTTTTTATCGGCGGTTCATCAAGGACTTTTCAAAGATATCTAAGCTGTTGTGCAACTTGCTTGAGAAAGATGTATCTTTCAAATTTGATGATGAATGTTTGACGGCATTCGAGACTCTGAAGAAGAGTTTAATCACTGCGCCAGTTATTACAACACCGGATTGGACAGAGCCTTTTGAGATGATGTGTGATGCAAGTGATTATGTGGTAGGTGCAGTTCTTGGGCAGCGCAAGAATAATCTCTTTCATGTGGTCTACTATGCTAGTAAAACCTTAAATGGGGCCCAAATGAACTACACCACTACTGAGAAGGAGCTCTTGGCTATAGTCTTTGGTTTCAAGAAATTTCGATCCTATCTGCTTGGGACAAAAGTGACAGTATTCACTGATCATGCGGCCATTCGCTATTTCATTTCCAATAAGGATTCGAAGCCGAGACTCATTCGTTGGGTGCTCTTACTTCAGGAATTTGAGTTAGAGATCAAGGATCGAAAAGGTACTTAGAATCAAGTAGCTGACCATCTCTCTAGATTAAAGAATCCCGAGTCTACTTCACAGGATAAGACATTGATCAATGAATCTTTTCCGGATGAGCAGTTGTTCGCAGTTCAGGAGGAAGAGCCATGGTTTGCAGATATTGTAAACTATCTTGTCAGCAATATAATGCCTCCTAATTTGACCTCAGCTTAAAAGAAGAAGTTTCTGCATGAGGTGAAGTGGTATATGTGGGATGAACCATATTTGTTTAGACAGGGAGCTAACCAGATCATCAGGAGATGTATCCCGTTCTGTGAGACGGAGGGGATATTACGAGACTGCCACTCCACAGTTTATGGTGGACACTATGGTGGTGAGAAGACGGCAGCTCGTATTCTGCAAGCAGGTTTTTTTTAGCCTACTTTGTTTAAGGATGCTCATCAGTTTGTTTTAAGGTGTGATCGTTGCCAAAGAGTGGGAAATTTGACAAGAAAAGATGAGATGTCATTAAATATGATGCTTGAAGTCGAGGTCTTTGATGTTTGGGGAATCGATTTCATGGGGCCTTTTGTCTCGTCCTGCAATAATCAGTACATCTTGCTGGCAGTCGATTATGTCTCAAAATGGGTAGAAGTCAAAGCTCTACCGACAAATGATGCAAAGGCAGTGTTGAATTTTCTTCATAAGCAGATTTTCACAAGGTTTGGAACGCCTCGGGTAATCATAAGTGATGAATGGTCACATTTCTGCAACCGTAAGTTCACTTCTATGATTCAGCGTTATAATGTGAATCACGGAGTTGCTACTGCCTATCATCCGCAAACAAATGGTCAAGCGGAAGTGTCTAACAAAGAGATCAAGCGCATTCTAGAGAAGGTTGTTTGTCCGTCAAGGAAGGATTGGTCTTTAAAGCTCGATGAAGCTGTTTGGGCTTACAGAACAGCATACAAAACTCCACTTGGTATGTCCCCGTTTCAACTGGTGTAGGGTAAGGGATGTCATTTACCTGCGGAGCTTGAGCATAAGGCCTATTGAGCGTTAAAAAAGTTGAACCTGGATTTAGATGCAGCTGGTAAGAAGAGAATGTTTCAGCTTAATGAACTTGATGAATTTCGACTCCAAGCGTACGAGAATAACAAAATGTACAAGGAAAAGGTGAAGAGGTGGCACGATAGGAAGCTACATCCTAAGTTATTCGTGCCGGGGCAACAAGTTCTCTTATTCAACTCTCGTCTCCGACTTTTTCCTGAAAGTTGAAATCAAGGTGGTCTGGGCCTTTTATTGTCAAAACTGTGTTTCCACATGGAGCGGTGGAGATTTTGAGAATGATCCGGACCAAGCATTCAAGGTTAATGGTCAGCGTTTGAAGCACTACTATGGGGACAAGGCAAACCGAGAAGTGGTTAGTGCCGTTTATTGTCAACTTGAGGAAGGTACGCAAGGTCAAGCTAATGACAAAAAAGAAGCGCTGCGTGGGAGGCAACCCATGATTTGTTGTTACAGGAACCCTTAGAAGTTAATAACCTATCCAAAACCACAAAAAAATCAGAAAAACCGGGCTCGAAAAAAAAATTCCAGAGACCCCCTGAGCGGTCGCTCAGCAAATGCTGAGCGACCGCTCAGAGGTCGATTGTGAGAATTTTTTTAAGTTCATAAAAAAACCAAAAAAATCAGAAAATCAAAAAAAAATAAATTACAGCCCCATTACCCACTATTTCTTTTCCCATTACCCCATGATTTTATCCCTCAAACCCACTCCTAATCTAATTTTAACCTAATCCATACCCTATATATACATACACCTATCCCATACATCTCCCACACACTTTCTACACTCAAACTCTCTCCCAAACACAAAGCACTATTCTCAAGCACTTTTATTCAGATTCAATGGCACCCAAGAGAGCAAGGACTATTGATAGCAGCAGCACAGTCCCTACTGCTGATTCATCGAGGGGTACTGCTGCGAGGCCTCAGTTGAATGACAGAGCTGTGGAGGAGGAGTACACTAGGCTTGTGGGGAAGCCGATTCTGAAGGAGAGGGGGTTTTTTACCATCGGGGAGGGATGGTGAGTTGCTACCGATGATTGCTGAGAAGGGGTGGATAGCTTTCTGTGAGTCGCCTGAAGCAAGTACCGATGAGCGTGGTTCGCGAGTTCTATGCGAACGTGAAGGCCGAGAAGAAGAATGGGTTTTCTGTGGTCCGAGGGCTGACGGTTGATTATCACCCAGCGGCGATTCGCCGTGTGATTGGGCAGCGAGAGAGGAAGCCCGAGGAGGAGAACTGGAATGAGAAGACTGTTGAGGATTCGACTTGGATTTGATTTGTGCTACTCTCTGTAGGCCGGGCACAGTTTGGACCTTCAAGACAGGAACTAATGAGTATCGTCACTTTCCGGCGATCGCTATGAACATGTATGCCCGTGCATGGAATGCATTTATTTGTGCTAATATTCTGCCTTCTTCGCATGCACATGAGGTCACAGTTGAGAGAGCACAGTTGTTGTGGGGAATTCTGAATGAGGAGTACTATGTGGACCTTGGTGAGTTTATCTACCAAGGGATTCTGAAGTTTTTGAGGGGAGCTAAGCACATGAACATCCCTTATGCATCCACGGTCATGAAGCTTTGTCGAGCAGTGGGAGTGAACTGGCCGTCCTCATTAGCAGTTGCAGTTGCCGGCCGATCCGATTGAGTCGGGACTCTGAATGGGATGCAGGAGTGGACCGGTGGTGAGCCCGAGGAGCATGGGTTGGGGTATCGTCTTCCAGGAGGGCGTCCAGCACGAGGTGCTATTATGACTAGGCTAGGCGTGATGAGTTTGGTTCTTTGAGAGCTCAGGAGGGTGCTGGGATGGCAGATACCCAGTATAGGAGGTTGTCACGGCGGATGGATGCCATGTACGAGACGCAGAGCAGGTTGCTCAGGAGTTCACCCTTGCGTTAGGGACTGCTTTTCGGGGCCTTGGAGCTGACATCTAGTGGCCAGTTTTTGGTGAGGACTCTGCATACCCGCCACCTGATACTCCACCCACTGAGGGTGATGATGATGATGGCTCTGAGTAGGTATACCCTGTGTTCATTTCTACTACCTTCACTGGGGACAGTGAAGATTTTAAGTTTGGGGGTGGTAGTTAGGGAATATTTTGTGTGTGTGTCATATAGCTACATATTCATGATAGTTAGTTCATATAGTGCATAATTTTTTGCCATATAGTTTTTTTTATATATAGCTTTATTTGTTTATTATATCATATAGCTCATGCATATGCCATGATCCCTTTTGCGATGATTTATCGACTAATTTGTGATGTTGATACGAGTGTAGTGATGGCCTATTAAAGTGATGTTGAGTCGTGTAGGTTGATATGCATGCTAGAAGCACTTGTATTTCACTAAGTCTTAGAGAATGCTTAAGGACTAGATTATGTTATGATCTGATTGTTTTCGAGGTTAATCTAATTATTATGCTTAGAATTTGATAATAGGTTCTTTGTGATAAAGGCATGAAAAAGAAGAAAATTGAGTAAAAAAAAGAATTTGTTGCTAATTGTGGCTAGGCGTTCAATTGGCTAGTAGCCGGCTCGTAGGTTTCTGCGAGTAGTCTAGGGTTGAGCAAGATGGAGCGAAAGGCACTTGCTCAGAAATTTTGAAAAAAAAAAAGAGAAAAAAATAGAAAAAGAGAAAAAAGGAAAAAAAGGAAGTATGTTTTATGCATAATTGATCACGAGTAGGCTATTTGGTATTCGAGTTATTAAGTTCTTAGGGGACTTTGTGCCTAGTGACCTAAGGCTTTTTAGAGTCTGGGATATGCTAACCTAACGCTCGCTATATGGATACCATTGTATAAGTCTTTGTGGGAACCTCACTCATTTGCACGGTCAATAAGCATTGTTGTATGAATAAAAGCATGATTCTGTAATAAGCTCCAGAATTCTTGTAGTGTTATAAGTCATTTTGGCCTAGAATTTTTATTCTTTGTATAATCATGTGATTGCCTTGATGATAGTTGAGTCATAATAATTGATTTAGTTCTGAAGCATATCTGTTAAGCATCTGCACACACCACGTTTCTGGTTGTATGTTAGTTGGCATGATTTGATTGATCTTTAGTCGCTTAATTGCATTTGTTGAGATGTTATAAGTTGGTTGGTTTTTTTCTTAGTAAGGGGGATCGCTGCATGTCATAGAGATTGCATTCATGCATGTTTTAATCTGTTTTTGAGTCTGTGACACTTGAGGACAAGCATCGATTTAAGTTTGGGGGTGTGATAAGTGGTATTTTATACCACTTAGAAAGTCTTAAAATAGCTTAAATTGATGTCTTGAAATCAAGTATTTTGTGTATTTGATGCATTTTTCTAGTGTTTGTGCATTTCAGGGTAATAGTTATATTTCGGGGAGTAATCATCAAGAATAAGCCTTGGCATGTGTTCAGCATTGCGAAAGGAAAGAAAGGGGCAGATTACAGCGAAGAAACGGAAGCAAACTCAGGAATTTTCCAGTAGGGTCCTGAGCGCCCGCTCAGCTATGCTGAGCGGCCGCAGCAGAAAGCTGAGCGCCCGCTCAGCTATGCCGAGCGGCCGCGCACGGGTCGGGAAAAAGATAATTTATTATAGACTTCTACTTCTGTTTGGCTTCCAACTTTCTATGTAATCTGAGTTTTATGGGACTATATATAAGTAGATTTAGAGATGTGTTTACAAGAGGGGATTGTTGTATTAAGAAAGGAGCGAAGGAGATAAGGAAGAAGACCGTTTTAGCACACCGCAACGAAGAGGAAGCATATTTTCTTGTGATTCTTTATTTCGTCGTAACGTTGGATGCTAGTTTTTTTTACTTTGAACCTATTTTACTCTTGTGACGTACTCTGGTTTAATATAATTAGTTTAGTTATTATTCTCTTGTGTTTATTTATCATGTTTTCATATGAACCCATGATGACGATAAGTGCTATCATGGGCTAATCGTGATCATGGGGTCGTAACGGATTTACTATGGAATCTTTAGTTAGTTGTTTAATACCTTAGTGTGTGATGATTGTATGATATCTAATATCGGTTGTGCGTATTCGTCTTATGTGCGTCTGCGAACATATAAGAAGGGTGTTAATCTCTTGTGAAGCAACGGTGGATCCCGAGATTTAGAACTTGCCATGCTAGCATAGGTTCATGTATGATGTGCATGCTTAGTGGGTAAATCTAACCGTTTTATTCGCCCTGTGTAATCAAAAGGAATAACTTGTGCTTAAGTTATTATGTTGTCAATTTCTGTAGAGTATAGGGACTCAACGTAATTGATGCATATTTAACTTCTATCTTAATTGTGGATGTCTGGTAGAATGGTATTAGTACAAGGAAAGTTGGCTTTTATCAGTTTCGTGTTATTCGATTAATATCATCATTGTTGCATGCTAAGGTTAATAACAATAACTATTGAAGGAAGTAGTAATGAATTTGTGATCTCGTGAGTGTTTTAATATGTTAATTCAAAGTGTTAATTACGGTGGTTAATTTTAGTAGTTCATTGTAGTTAATATTTATTCAACAATTCTAAGTGTTAGAATCTTAACATTGAGAAGTAATCATACATTGGTGAGTGAGTTTAATTGAACAATAATTAGTTTGAGTCTCTGTGGGAACGAACTAGAAAGTATTCTATATTACTGTGAACGCGTATACTTGCGTATATTATTAGCGCGTGTTTTTTCCCTAACAATGATGAGGAATGCGCCCTTTGCTGACAAACCAATAAGTGGGTAGTATTAATAAATTTACTTAACCTACTCTCTCGCAATATTATTTATAGCCTATACAAAAACTTCTAAACCTATTTGGGCTGTCCAGGGACTCTAAACCGTAGCTCTGATACCAAAACCTGTTCACACCCCCAATCTTAACCAGCAAATTGAATATAACTATTACCATATTTAAAATAAGTAAACACAACATAATCCAAGATCTTACAGTTTAGGGTTTGGAACAGCCAACACTACCAACTATTATAACTGATTTTAATATCGAATCCTCACACATAATATCTCTTATTCTACCTGAGCTCGAACATACGCATCAGCGTCACAGGTCTTACGGGCGGTCTGCTTGAATCTAACCATAGTTGTTAGCTGAAATATCAGGGTAAAGCAAGAAGTGAGCCAAATGCCTCAACAAGTGCTAACAATACGATACAAAACATAAATTGAGATATATATTAAAGAATGACAATGTTAAGACATAACCAATGATAACAAGAGATAAAACTTTGGGTGATGGCATCATTTGCTTGTATCAAAAAAATTTCAAAATTATATCTTAATCAAAATCATTTATGACGCTACGGATTACAGCCGGTGATCAGCCGCGAAGTAATCCTGAACCTCGCTGGGTTCTAAAATATTAATGGGATCCCCTAGGCAACTTTTAAGCCTACATAATAAGTATGGAAAGGACTCGCGTCTCAGTCCAGATCCACTATTCAGAGAAAACATTATCCCCCTTTGGGACTAAAAATCCATATTTTAATCATTTTAAAAACTGATGCCGATTTATGACAAAATCTCTTTTGACTGTAAACATTTTTATCAAGGGATTATAGATCAACTTGAAACACTGGAAATATGCCACAAAATCTCAAGGCCATGATCCACTAGACTTTACTCTATTAGGGTAACTGAAAGGTTTCCATATACAAGAAATTGGACGAGGAAATTTAGGAAGGCTATTGGATATTATGAAAGAGTAATGCCAAACTAGGCTTAAAGCAATGGTTCTTCGATAAGGTACAAGTACTAGAACATCAAGAAGGTAAGAATTATTGGTTCCAAGTATGATAGAGGTGTTTAAAATGCAAAGAAAGTGATCATCAGCCTCAAGGTATAACAGGGTATCAAGATTTAGGGTAAGGATATGGTTATCACAACAATCATGAACGACTTTAAGAAATGATTGCTTTTAGGTATCAAGATAAAATTTCTATCGAGGTTATTACAAGAGTTGAATCAAGCATCCAAGGTGCAATATCAAGATTTCTCAGGAATCAATAGCATGATAATCAAAAGGATCAATAAAGTATTATAACAAATCTCTATTTTATCATGGCATCACCATTACTTTGGTATACTAGCATGGTATGACTTTTGATCTACTTACATTAAGTACTTAAGGGTTCTTGGCATTTCTATATAATATGAAGATAGATTTGAGAAATCACTTGGTTCAAGTATAACAAGATAACTCAGGATACTCGCATCATATATATATGAACTAATTATTACACATTTGCAGTGTAAACGAAAAACCAGGTTGAATCACTTGCCTTGAGAAAGGCTGGTCTGGTCTGGCTGGTAGGAGCAACTGGAAGCTTCACTCGACCTTTATGGCAAGTTTACCCTCGTCTCGAGATCCTACATAATAATAATAATCCTCATTATAATATAATCTCACCAACTTAACCTATTTACAACACAAATGGCACTTAGGCCTATATGCACCCAATTTATATTCACCTTATAAATATAATCGTACACATAGCCACATATATTCACATATCATATTTTTAATACCAAATAATACCACATACACCATAATGCAACACTAGGCTTGGTTGATCTCGAATCACAACTTAAGTCACTTAGCCGCTATACTTAGACAAAGTCTCCAAATTTTGGCTTCCTAACTCGATGTGCCTTTACTAACCTATCCAAGACCTATTGACCCTCACTTGGGCCTTTTTCTCTACTGACTTTATACTATCTTACCACTATAGTGGTCAACCTAGATCTCACTCCTAAGTGTTATAAACTATGTGATAAGTGAAAGTGCTCACTGGTGTAAATTTCAGAATGACATCTATGGTTTCTTGAGTGCATTAGACACCCTTAAACTACTAGTTTTCCTCCAAAACTCTTACACATGACTCTCCTGACCTTAGGGCATCTCCCAAACTTTATGTGGCTCAAGGGCCTAGCTTGGGCCTCCTTGGGCCTAAGCTTAAAGTCCATGGTTCCCTGTTTTTCTGGGCAGAAAATGCCCCGACTTGAATTAACTTGTGACACATGGTTCTAACTCATATCCTATGAACTATGGTTGGAAAAACTTTTCTGACACTCCCTCTAACTAAGTCCCAATAGGGCCTAATGAGAGCCTACCCATGGACATGGTCAAAACTTCCTATTTCTAAGTTACAACAAAATTGTCCCCTGCTGGACAGATTTTGTGATTCCACTTGTGCACCTAACCAAACGACTTGGAAACCTCCAACCAACACCTAAACCTTACATATACTCCTAATGCTAGCTTCTAGTGGCTTGGGCCTTAAATTGCACATCAATGACATGGACCAAAACTCACTCTAAACCTCAGGGTACTAAACTGATTTTCTGCGGAAACTAAAACTCTCTTTTCTCCAAGGTTTTTACTTGACAAACTCAACCACCAACAACCCAAATACCCAAACCAAGACTTAAACATGGTGATCTACTGAACCAACTTCCTTTCACTCAAAATAATCTTGGTGGAGATCATCCTTACCTAAGGTGCAACATGGCAAAACAAAGGAAATCACATTTCACAACTTATAAGTCATCAAGTTTTTGAAAATAACAAGTTATGTATTTTTATAAAATATATACACGAATTATTACCATACATCAAGGAGCACTAATCAAGATTAACACCTTATCCCTACTGAAATTAAAGCTTACTAACAAAATCTTTCCAAATGATCAAATCTTCCAACATTCCAAGAGAAATCCACATGCATGCATAACTTCGAGTTTTACAAACCAAAACAACATATTTTCTGAATATAATCTATCATGAAATTGACATGCAAGCCTAGCGTAAGCTATATCTAGATGATCACTTAGCATGCAAAGAGTTTTCATCAAGTTTTCACTACAAAATTCATGCCGTACCACATAAACATATAAGAATTGAACAAAGCAACAAGAATGATCTCAAGGACCATTCATTCGGCTCCCTTAAGGTCATGGCCCGAATGAAATGGAAGGGAAAATGGCCATTCAACATCAAGAGTTTCCTTCTCAAGACTTGGCACTTCACCATTCCTTGTAGTCCTCTCAAAAACAACCTTAAATTCATAAGAATCAAGGTTGTACTTTGAGTTCCAACTAAAACCTTGACATGCAAACTTAAAACTTAAACTTTTTACTCAAAACTCTTTGAAGTATATATGATCATGATATGGGAAGTAGTATTTACTTGTATAGAAGCTGAGAGCTTGAATGAGGAATGAAGAAAAGGGGAGGGGGTTGGTTCTCGGCTAAAACCCGAGAGGAGAGGGGGAGGGCCGAGAGTGAGAGGGAGGAGGGAGGGAGGAGAGAGTGAGGTGTGAGTGGAGTGTGAAATGATCATGACACTTTGCTTGTTTTATGGTTTTTGATTTGAAAAATATGAGTGGAAATGAGAATTGACAAGAATAACCTTCCAATTATACTTAGATCATTTTGCATGAAAGGACAAAGAAGGAATTTGGCTAGTAAAATGAGAGTTAGTGGGGTTGGAATTGTCTCTTTAGCCCTTTAAATTGAATAGAAAAGGATTTGTATGCAAGGGCAACCATGTAATTTGATAATTAATAAGCAACTTATTTTCAAAGATTTATTTTTATATAATAAAATAAAAGTTCAAATTATAAAATTTATACCATAAATAATTTGGATTTTTTAGAGATTTTATAAAACCACTTTCAAGATTTATGAACAAAATATCTTTCAAAAGAAAATTTCTCCAAGGCTTAGAATATTCCTTATTAATCAAAAATAAAGGAAATAAATAAACTTTTACTTTGAAAAATCATGTACTACACATAAAATTTTATAATGCAGAAATTCTCACTAACACATCGTGAAATCATTGATCACATTTACTTTCGACTTTAATATTATACAAAAACCACAAATAATATTACACGAAAATGCCGGTCGTAAGAAATCTAATTCAGATAAAGAGGGATATTCATCACCTCTAGAGTTTATCATATCAATTAAAAAACCCTCTATAGGGAGATTGGATTTGAATGGCAATACCTCTTTTGCAAGTGTTTATCTTCCCCAAACGAGCTAGACCTCGATCCGCCATTGGTATTCTTCGGATGAAGGCTTGAACCCAGAAAAGCTTGAAGGTGGTGGAGCTACGGTGGCTGAAACCGCCGGAAATCGCCCTTCTAGAGAGGAAATTTAAATGAGTTTTGAGACAAGTTTTTGTGAGAAGTGAGAAGTGAGAAGTGAAATTAGAATTCTCACTTATCATCCCTCTTTTATAGCCGAAAAACTCGGAATACGTGGCATTTAAATGCCATAAAACAAGGCCCAACTTGCGGAAAGCCCACCAACAGGGGTGGTTTCAGGGACATTCTCGATAGCAGGGATGGAAACTGAAAGGTCAAAAATTGACCAGAATTTTGAAGAAATAGTTCGATCAGAGTCCTGATCGACAAAGGGAAGAATCCTGATCGAAATATCATTCGATTAAAAGGGTAAAAAGTCACTTAGTTCGATCAGATTCCTGATCGACAAAGGGAAGAATCTTGATCGAAATATCATTCGATTAAAATGGTAAAAAGTCTTTTAGTTCGATCAGAGTCCTGATTGACAAAGGGAAGAATCCTGATCGAAATATCATTCGATTAAAAGGGTAAAAAGTCATTTAGTTCGATCAGAGTCCTGATCGATAAAGGGAAGAATCCTGATCGAAATATCATTCAATTAAAAGGGTAAAAAGTCACTTAGTTCGATCAGAGTCCTGATCGACAAAGGGAAGAATCCTGATCGAAATTTCATTCGAACAAAAAAGGTAGAAGTATGCTTAATCGTCAAAATCTGACCATTCGATCAGGAATTCTGGCCTATTCACCTTAAACCTCATTGACAAGAAATACATTTAATTCGATCAGGATCCTGATCAAAATCGATCAGGATTCCTGGTCGAATTCCATCGATTAGGCGGCACATTGTGAGCTAATTCGATCAGAATCCTGATCGATTCGATCAGGACTCCTGGTCGATTTTGCATAAATCCTGGTCGAAATTTCATCGACCAGAGGGACGGATTGACAGTTAGTTCGATCAGGATCCTGGTCAATTTTGATCAGGAAACCTGATCGATTTGACATGTCTCCTGATCGATTTGAGCCAGAAATTAAGAATAAATCCATAAAAAGGATAAATTCTGAATATAAAGGAAAAATTCCTGAATATTAAGGAAAAATTTCCTATAAATCCAAGAAATTAAAGGAAAAAATCCCGGAAAATACCAGAAAATTCCTAAAAAGAGGGAAGAAGGTACGAAATAATAGGGAAATTCTGACATAACCCCGGAGCCGTGAGCAAGGTAAATTGTTGTGAATGTGTAGGTCGCTCCACACTTTACGCAAAAAAATGATACCCTGTAAGGGAACAAATAAACTTAACTTCTGCGAAATCTTTTACGGTTTTCCCAGAAGTTGGGGGCAAATGATATGGGCCTAAATATAGCCTAGATAATAATTAATGTCAAATTAATTAGGCCAGATATGGTCCAATAATGAAGCCCAGCTAACAAGGCCCAAAATCTTGAATATTAATTAATTTCGTAATTAATTAATAAGGGAGAAAAACAACTATTAAGATGAGTCCTAGTGGGGATATAAATCCTTGTAGATTGGCCTCCAATGAACCTCATGGGATAAGGAATCAGCTTCCTACTTCTTAGGACTCTAAAGTCCATTCAAATTCAGAGACTTGCTCACCGAGTCTCCTAACCCTATTCCAATTCAAGGACTCCCAACATCTATATAAGGGATCTCACCCCCACCAATCAGAACTATATTTTTTGGCCTGATTCTCTAAATTATAGAGATACGTAGGCATCTCGTAAAGGCAGAGTTAAGCTACGAAACACGAGAGAAGCCATTAAAGGCCTTGAGCTCCCGAACCTCAGTATTAAATACAGCAATTAACATACCCTAAGTTTTTATCCATAACAACTATATTTCTCTTAATTTCAGTATTAACACATTTCACTGCAAGATTTGATTTACTTTATTCACAGCCATAAATACTTCAAGAAAAGCATAAAAACATAAAAACACATCACCCCCCCCCCCTCTATGTGTAATTCATTACCTAACAGTAACCCAGCCAAATCCCCTCCAATTCAACTGGAGGTTCCCACAACAAGTGGAGAACAACATCCTGTTACAACCACAGTGCAAACTGTGAGTCAAACTATAACTCCTATCACATGTGGTTCTGTTACCCTATCACCTCACACCCAACCAATCAACCTTCAACCTTTCAACCACAAGAACCTCGTCTCATTTCCCAATGGTTATAAGAAACAGCAGCTCAACCCTCCACTATTGATGATCTAGTGGTTGATCAACTTGATGGCCTGCACAAATATCACAGCAGCTTCTCACATCCAACATGTCAAACCAAGACTACCAGGCCATCATGTGTTCCTACCAGACAGATGTTGAAGCTCAACAAGCCAAGATTATTAATGAAGCTGGTCAGGATGCAAATTGTGATGCATGAATGGGTAAGATTTTTCAATTGAAATAGATGTTGTATTAGCTCAGTTCAAGGAGGAATACCTAAATATCTTGGGGAGTAATTCCAGATCCTTATCTCCTCAAGAAGTTTATGATGTAGTCAATGAGTATATAAAGCTCAAATTAAAGCTTTCCACAACTTTGGAAAAGCACTTCAAATTATCTCCTCAAGAAGTTTATGATGCAGTCAATGAAGTATATAAAGCTCAAATCAAAGCTTTCCACGACTTTGGAAAAGCACTTCAAATTACTTTTACTAGGCATCAGGATAAAATCATGAAGATGGTTAGAGAAAAGATGGACCAAATCATCCCTTCACAAACAGAGATCAAAAATAATTCAAAATCTTTGCTGATCAAATGGCAAGATATGATCTAAGTGGAGTGGACTCAAGTGTCAAGAATCTTAGAACCTCATTTGTAGCTCTGCATGACCAAGTCCAAAACCATATCACTCACTCCAATGACACAAGACTGAAGCTGGATCAGATGCACTCTAGAAGATACACTCCTTCAGCCTTGCTCATGGAAGAAATTAAAAAGGATATGCAGGATACTTTTGAGGTCTATACTTCCTCCAAATCTCAATCCTCATCTACCCCGCAAATTCAAGAACATCAACAACAGGTGTCTTCTCTCTAAACTTCCAATGACTTACTTAGTGCACAAGTACATGCTCTCATATCCTTGATATAAAGTCAACAAACAGATATCAAAACCCTGGTAGAATCTCACAAGAACCTCAAAATGCAGAATACTGTGGCTTTGGGAGCCATCATGGGGAAGCTCAATATACCATTACCCTCATTACCTGAAGATATAAGGCTAGAAATACAAACGCCCCTAATCATGCCTGTCAACAAGCCTAAGGGGGATATAAGCTAGGATTCAACAATCCAAGGATGCTGGTAAATCTAAGGAGCCTATCACATCAACTCAGCATGGCCAAAGTTTTTCACAAGCTCAACCATTCAAAAATGAGGGAAAAGACAGACTCAACAAGGTTGCAGAAGGACCAAATCAAGATCAAGAATTCAGTAAACTTCTTACAGTCCTAAGGATGTCTCTTCAAAATTACTACATCATCTACAAAAGAGCATTGTCCAAGAACATCAACTTCATTAGGGCAGTGGTTGTGAAAGTCAATAATTATTTGGAGAAAAGGATTTTTGTAAATATCAATTATGATGGTGTGGACAGATGTCTCCAAGTGTCTCTTCCAAATCTCAAAACCTTAAGAGCATCTGAGTTGGATATAATGATTGACAGAGTAAATCCTGTTATTTCATAGGACACCTAACTGCTGTAAGAGCTCAAAAATGCACAGACAGCAGCTTTTTCTGAATCCTATCTATATCCAAACAAAGGGGTGGCCTACATATGTCCAACAATCAAATAATACAAACAATTCATTATTCTCAGAAACTGTGTCAAATCAAATATGAGGTAGATTATGACTCTTCAGTCTAATCTAAAGTACAAAAGGAACAAGAAGGCTGAGGATGAGGAGATGATAAGGATTCTGGAAAGGTATCTACATAATGCTGATATCATGTTGCAAAATCTAAAAATCAACAATTCAAAAGATGACAAGGATGATGATGAGCAGAAGCATGAAGAGCAAAAACCTTCTGGCTTAAATCCAAGTCAATCTTCAAGAGCAACTAGAATCAATGAAAGGAAGCAAGATGAGAAGAAAGGTGATGACAAGAAAAGAGGAGAAGAAAGGAAGAAGGAAAAAGACAAGATGGCTCAGAACCACAGAAACAAACCCTACAAATCCAAATCAATCAGACTCAACCCACTAAATCTTTTAGCTCAAACACTCAACCATCTTTCACCTCAAAGCCAAAAAATTTATACAAGCCAACTGCAAACTCTCTTCTCAAAGTCCAATCACTACCAGCCAAACTAGCCTAAAGAAAATCTCAAACCTCCTTCATCTAACCACCACAAAAGATTCACTTCAAATCTGTAGGGAGAAAAATAAAGAAACTGCAAGTTACTGAGAGATCTCTCTGGAATTATTATGATCAATCTGACTTTCTGCCACTAAATTGGTGCCTCATATATGAAGAGTACTTTCAAGAACTAGCTGAAGAATAGTTGGAGTCTTGGATGTTATTATACAGAATTCAGAATATATTATGATGATGGTTCTTTCTCTACTTGGAAGTAACCTAATGGACATACTCTCAATCATAGAATTCAAAAGAGTGATCAGTTTGATGAAGGATAAGCATACAGTCACACGGGCCTGGAAAGTTGTATTTTATGTATGGGTGAGAGAAAGGGATGAGAGTAATGCAATGGCAAAGGATGAAAAGGAAGAAAGAGATAGGAAGTATGCAGAAGAACTTGCAAGAATTGAGAAAGGGTTAAATGAGCTTAAAGCAAAAGGGCTGAGCATACTTTCCAAAGA
>NW_027420300.1:0-43064 GCF_009905375.1 Apium graveolens
AGTGTTTTCGAGTCTTCAAAATGATTTTTAAAAGTTAGAGCGGATCCCAAACTCATTTTTATATTTAAGATGTTCCTTTTAAAGGGGATTTAAATACTCGTTCAAAACCTGAGGGATCCGGCTCTATGGTGTATTTTATATTCGCAACAAGGTTGCTGTTTTGATAAATGAATTGATTACTTGCCCAATGTTCGGGAAGTAAGCCCATCTAATTGAGTCGGCATAAGCGACAGGCCGGGGTACGGTCTATCAAAGTGTAAGTGGCTGGGTGGCAGTCCATCAACGCGTGAGTGGCCGGGTAACGGTCTAGCGCGAGGTCCTAATGCGGCCAGGGTGATGACCGGTGAGGAATTCATCCATCTACAGTAGAAAAGGTTACTTATTGGTATCTTTGCCTGATCAGCAAGATATCTGGTTTATGCCAAAATTCTTTTCCTTTCCAAAATTCATTGGATATTATAACTCTGTTCATACTTTACATGACAGAGATTTTCAGGAAATGTATGATATATATATATATATGTTATATATATATATAGAGATATATATATCAGGACTTAATGAAGTATCTCGTAACTTCATTATTTATAATGATATTTCAAAGATTGAATCTATTCAAGTCTTATCTTGTAGTCTCATCTGGGTGATGAACTTTGAAACTGATTATAACTTGAACGGTGGTAGTTCAAGTAGTATTTGGATATAAAGTATATTGGAGTATCTTGTAACTTCATTTTTTTTTAAACTTATCTCTAGTAAATGATTATCTTATGCATGACAAAGATTTTCAGAAAAACGTTGAGACAAGGTTAGATATATGAGATCACCTTGCAACGGTATTTTTATACAGTTATACACCGGAACTCTGTGTGTATTATGCATGGAAGAGGACTTCCAATATTTTGAAAAGTATATATGTATATATATATACTGAATATTTTGCGACTTCATCGCATTAAGATATCAACTTGGTTCATTTCTTTTGACCAAGACTTTCATGAGTACTATGAGAAGGCTCATATATTGTTAATCATTATACATATTATTTTGGTGGGCTTGCTGCTCACCCTTGCTTTCTTCTTTCATCACACAACATCAGATAGATAAGATGAACCGGACCAAGCTCCCGATTCGCAAGAGGTTAGGAGACGTTCCGCAGTTTTCTAGAAGCACTGATGCCGTAGCTGAGGTAGGAACTACCAATAGGCTAGGCTTTCAACTTCTGATGTACCAGATTATGTATATTTATGAATTGTAATAATGGCAAAGAAATGTAAATTTAGTCAGAAAACCTTTTAAGGTGTATTGGCAGATAATTGTGGAATATAAGGACTTGTGATTTTTTTTGATGTTCATCTCTGAGACTATAACGTGTGGTGTGTGTGTTTATTGTGGGGTCACAGTGCAGAGTAGTTGAGTAATTATTAAGATTGGATGTTATTAAGGGAAATGGAACTCGTGACGACCCGGATCCCCGACCCCGGATCTGGGGGTGTTACACCGCCCAGCCTAATTATATTGGCCCAAATGGCCTGGAAGTTCCGCTAAGACGGTCCATTCCTTAGGAGTCCAGTGTTCGGTTGACAAGTAAATCCGACAGGTTCTCCTCTACATGTAGAAAATGGTGGGGTTGTACTACTGCGACTGATCATCGTAAGTGGTCTTCCTGGCGACAAACTCCCGTAATGAGTTCATCATCCAGTTGGATATTTCTGCAACACTACCCAGAGCACCTCGATAGAAAGGCTACGGTTGGGCGATTGTTGGGTGTTGGCAGGGTCAAGCTTTCAAAATGATGTTTGCATCAAATGAAGTATCTCGTAACTTCATTTTATTTTGATGATATTTTAAAGATTGATTCTATACAAGTTTTGTCTTGTAGCTTAATCTATGGGATGAACTAATTATAACTTGAACGGTGGTAGTTCAAGTAGTATTCGGAAAAGATATAAGTATATTGGAGTATCTTGTAACTTCATCTTTTAAACTTATATCTAGTAAATGATTATCTTATGCATGACAAAGATTTTCAGAAAAACGTTGAGACAAGGTTAGATATATGAGATCACCTTGCAACGATATTTTTTTTACAGTTTTAAACTGGAACTCTGTGTATATTATGCATGGAAGAGGACTTCCAAGATTTTGAAAAGTATATATACATATATACTGAATATTTTGTGACTTGGTCGCGGTAAGATATCAAACTTGGTTCATTTCTTCTTGACCAAGACTTTCATGAGTACTATGAGAATGCTCATATATTGTAAATCATTATACATATTATTTTGGTGGGCTTGTTGCTCACCCTTGCTTTCTTCTTTCATCACACAACATCAGATAGACAAGATGAACAGGACCAAGCTTCCAATTCGCAAGCGGTTAGAAAATGTTCCGCAGTTTTCTGGAAGCGTTGATGCCGCCGTAGCTGAGGTAGGAGCTACCAATAGGCTAGGTTTTCAACTATTGATAAACCAGACTTATGTATAATATGAATTGTAATAATGGCAAAGAAATGTAAATTTATTCAGAACCTTCTTGAGGTGTAATGGCTTATTATGTGGAATAAAATGACTTGTGTTATTTTTTTGGGTATTCATCTCTGAGACTATAACTTGCGGTGTGTGTGTGTATATGTGGGGTCACAGTATGCAGTAATTGGTTGATTGTTAAGATTAAGCGTTGTTAAGGGATATGGGAACTCGTGACAACCCGAATCCCCGACCCCAGATTTGGGGGTGTTACAGAAATGGTATCAGAGCCAAGCGTTATAAACCTTAGAGATGATGTGACGTTAAGATAATAAGTTCACTCAGATAATAAGAACTCTTGCCAAGTTCATGGTCGGACTACTTAACGTAGTACTGACAGTTAAAACCCTTACGGGAACCCTTATAAATATTATGATAGTAACATAGTTCGTTCTCGTATAGGGCAGCAGGGCACCGAACCCTGAGGTTCAGGAGCATCAGCATGAGGATGTTTTATTACATGTTGGAGATCAAATTGTGAATCTGATAGAGTACCCTAACGAGGGACCGGATGAGATTCATATTGAGAATGTTGCGGTTGAGGATGTTATCCCAGAAGGGATTGTTGCCGAGGAGGATCTCGTGGAGGATCCTGACGAGAATGAAGAGAGGACCGCTGAGGAATTGATGACCGTAGTCAGGGCGACTACCAGAGCAAGAATGGCCGCGAGGGTGGCACTAGAGGATGAAGAGTTACCAAGGGCACAAAGGTTAATGAGGGCAGAAGGAGTGGGGCCTTCCACGGCACCAATTATACCAGTATCAGACCCTCTTCCCGAGGTTCCTGAAGACATCCATGAGGTTCCACCAATTCCTGTTCCCTCCCCTGTACAGAGCCCAGCACATACTGAGGAAATGCCACCTTTATCTCCTGCACCATTGTCACCTGATACCGTGCTTGGTTATCCATTTGGATCCCCTGGGCCTGCACCACCTGCACCCCATGGACTGCTAGATGCAACCACTCAGGCTTCTCTTATCGCCGATTATTACATGACTTTGGGTGGCCTGTCTGAGGCCCGTAATGTTAGGAGTGATCTGTTGGATCGACTTACTGCACCAAGGATTGAGGGCGGGGTACTTCCGGCAGGATTAGCTCATAGCATGGAAAGGATTGAGGCTACCACCCGTGTTACAGCTAGAGGCCATCTTGAGGGTCAGATTGATCCAGCTCTACTTGTAACTATCTTAGACCTCATCACCTCGTGATGGAGCAGGTTAGGGATGTCGTGCGTTGCCCGCATTTCTTGATCCATGGTAGTGTGCAGAGCCAGAGCGATCAGACAAGGGTTTCATGTAGCACCGCTTTTGGAGGATTAGCCTAAGTTATGAATGATTAGTTTTAATGACTAGATTGATTATCTATGGTACTACTTTTGGGATAGAAGCGATCAGATCAAATGATGTAATTCTCTTTAATGTGTTCAGTTGTTGTACCCTCGAACAAATGGGTTATGTATATATTCGTTAGTTTTAGTTCAGATCAGTCTGTTTGTGATAAGTTCATATTGTTAATTGCACTATTAACACTTAAGAGAGTGTCATGAAGTTTATAGAACTTGAGAATTTATAATTTGCAATCATGCAAGGACGGAACGAGGGAAAGACTTAAGCAAAGCAAATAAGACAAATATCCAGAGATTCTCAAATTTTTTTTTCCAAGCATTATGCCCCCATGAGGAATAAGATTAGGGGCAAACCTTGAATGTGATAATCAGGGAAATCGTAATTAAGCTATAAGGAACCCAGAATATAATGAAGTAGAAAATGAGGATTTTAAATTAAAAGATGACCCCAATTATGGGGAGTAGGAAGAAATATTTAGACTGAGAAAACAGAAGTCGAGTAAGATAGGAAGAACCAGGATGGTACTCCTATTGGGCAATCCATGGACCTGCCTAAATCAAAACTTATACTTTTACCCCTAACCACCACCTTGAGGAAACAATGTGGTGTGAAATTCTTTCAGGACCTTTAAGTCGCTAAGCCCTTAGAGTTCCAAGGAACAAGCTACCCAATCGAGGCAAGAGCCTGGCTAAAGGAAATATATGAATCATTTGAGATTCTAAATGATGGACGAATCACAAAAGACTATTTTTGTCACTTACCCTCCTAAGAGAAGGGCCACCACTGGTGAAGACCAAGAAAGGCACGGAGCAAGAGGTTATGATAAACTGATTAAAGTTCAATCAATTGTTTTCGGGAAAGTAATTCCCAAGGTTATGGAGATAGTGTAAAAGCTTTAGAGCCAGAACAAAGGTGGATGATTATGATGAATTATGAATCTAAGATTGTAAAAGTTGTAAAGATTCGTTCGGAGGACAAGAATCCCAGAACGACGTGATGTTTGAAGTAAATAATTAGTGGTTTCATGAAATAATGATAAGAGAAAGGAAAATAAAAAAGGAATTGAAGTGAAAATGAATATAAAGGCAATAGAGTTTGAGGAATGATAAGAGAGTTGGGTATGAGGAAACCCTAAAGACTCGTAGCAATAGAAATAGAAAAGTATGTAATCGTCAGGATGAGGGTGATTCACCATGAGTTAAAAGTTGATGGTTGAAGGCATAAGAGATACATATATTTTATTCCTGTAAGTTTGGAGGATCGAGGAAACCTGAGATAGTTCCAAGGATAAAGAATGAGACCGCAGATAGACTAAGGAGACCAGACAGTAGAAAATTAGGAAAATTGGATGAAGGGAGTGACCTTCAAGAATGTGAAGTGTAAGACTGGTGGCTTGATACCCAGAAAGGGAGACGCTAGGTATGAAAGATATCCTAGCATTGAGGTGACTGTTGAGATACAAACAACAAAAGTAAATAGGAATTATTAAGAAGAAGTTCACGTTGAACACGACCAATATCTTCCAGAACATCCTTGTTATCGTTACCAAATTAGCAAGAAAAGCGGATAACGTTGTTATCTTTTGGAGGCCATATTGATTGACCTCATTTGAATACAGAGTTATTGTGAAATTAGGCATATACTATCGAGGTGGAAATGATTGAATAAGACACCCTTATCAGGAATATGACTTGATTTATCCATGGAAGGATGCATGTACCTTTTTAAAGGTGGAATTAAGGATAGAACATCGGTAACTTAAAATGAATCCTAGGGGAATGCATAAAGGTTGGCATTTCACCCTTAATAGGGATAGTATGAGTTTTGACAGTATGAATTGGAAAGGATTAAGGTAATAACAACCTTTAGAAATCAGTGGAGAAATTTTTCAGAAGTATATAGACAATGATTCTGGTATTAATAAATGGTATCTTGATATGCCCTGTATCTAGGGAATACAGGAGGAACGATTCAAGGATAACCTTAGAGGTTTTACAAGGAGAAAGGTAATACTCAAAATTCTCAAGAATAGAAATGTTGATAAAGGAAATATGACGTAATTATAATGATGCCAAGTGGGGCACGTGTTAAACCACGAGAAAGTATGGATCGAACCAGTAAAGGTCGAAATTGTTCAGGGCAATTAGGACCTAAGATAAAAGATGTTCTAAGTATGATTGAGAGTCAGTCGTGACAGTGATTAACCTCTAAAGACTGAGGCAATAACTTATGGAAAAATGGTGATATTTTTTTTACTCATCAGATTTTAAGGAAAACATCTTCACATAAGCAGTGATTGAAATGAGGTAGAAAATTTATTTGGAGGTGGTTAAAATGACATTGACTGTAAGGAAATTTTACTATCAGGAAAGGCCAAAGAGGTGGCCGACACCTTAAAGGTAAGAGGATAATTATAGGCGCTTGTGCCAAAGGAATACAGTGATGATGGTTAAAGCTGTGAAGGTTGTATTATGGTTTGGAAGATTGACATTCCTTCTGATGACTGTGCAATACCCAACCGTAATAGTAGTTGGTAAAGGTTTAATTCGTGTAATCGCCATGAGCGGGCTATCTATCTCAGAAGGTACTATCTTGAGATAAGCCAGGACCATGTTTCAAAAAGGACTAGACGAAACCTTTGAGTTAAGTCTTCTATTTAAGGCATATGATTAAGAATGGTATTAACCTCTATCGTTGCTTTGATTGAAACTCTTCTGTAATTTTCTGCTTATGTCATGAAAGTAACGTCAGAATTTGGAGTGTTTCTTCATGATTATGAATGGTGATTATGTTAACCTCCTTAGAAGAATTTATACGACATGTATGGACTGCCGTATGGTTAGATATTAAGATTTTATGGAAAGTGAATGACGACAGTAGGTCCAGTGGTGGACCATATTATGCAACAATGATTCTGCGAGTAATGAGTCGATTACAACCGTGAGAGTTGTATTGGAATGGATGTTGAGATTGAGTACCACTAATCGGGTCGTGTTGACGTATAAGTTAGCTTTGATAGAAAAACTAGGTCGATTATTTACCTATTGTATATATATTCCTTCTATCAATAGAGAGTCGTATTACTATACGAGGAAGGTTGCAGTGCAAGCATAAATTCTAGTAACGATGATGTCTAGAATGAGGTCCCAGATTCGAGTTTCGATATCGAGGGAGTTTCAAAGGTGATTGTGTATAGCTCGAGGAAGAGCATGGGTCCATAGAATGATGGACGGAATAGCGAATACCTGATGTTGATATATACGTATATGTTTTGTTCTCCTATGACAAACCTCTATAGTTCAGAGGTAAATTCCAAGCCAGATATTTTGGAGCATAATTTATATATATACAATTCTCTTCAATTCATTCTTTTCTCTCCTTTTCATTTTGTATAAGCTGAGAAGAACAACCCTTCCAGAAGGGGAGGTATTGCCGAATGACTATCTATCTGTGTGATAGAAGCCTAGTAGGATACCACATGTTGTTTAATTGCTTGTCAAGTACTAAAGGCTGGCCACCTTCTGTACTAACTATGCAATGTAACAAGTGTTCATGATCATAGTGATCTCTCAATAAATTCTTTTACTTCTATATGAAGGACCAAGCTTTCGAAGATGGAGGCAGCTAGAGAGGAAGTGGTACCAAGTATGGTGGTATTCCGATTCTAACGCGTTCGTGATACTAAGGTTGACGCGATTATTAAAAGGTTATAGAATGCTAACGAGCAAAGGTGTAACCAGTATAATATTAGGAACGGAAGGTAGTAGCGATTACGAACTGGAAATGAATGGGTATTGAGAAGCAAAAGCTCTAATGCTAAAAGCTATAATAAGATCTGTGCAATAGACTTGGAAGAATTTGGAATGATCACTTAACGCGGATGAGTTTTCTCACGATAATAGATCGTATGTCAGGTATCGAGATGTCGTATGAGATCTTTGAGGGAAGACAATGTCGATCTCCCTTATGTTAGGATGAAGTAGTAGAGCGCAAGATGCTCGGACCAGCAGTGATTCAAAGGACCAAGGATATAATAGATTTAATCAGAGGATGGCTGGTAGTAGCCCAAGATGGACATAAAAAGTATGTTGATTCGACACAAAAGGACAAAGAATAGGAAATTGGGGACCTAGTAATGTTAAAGGTATCCCTTGGAAAGGATTGATGAGGTTCAAAAAGAAAGGAAAGCTAAGCCTACGAATTGTTGGACCCTTTGTGGTATTAAGACGTATTGGGAAGTTAGCATATGAGCTAGCCCTACCCCGAACATGTAGCAAGTTCATAACGTGTTCCACGTATCAATGTTAAGGAAGTGTAATTCGGATGCCAGATAAATAGGGGCATATGAGCGCATAGACATGCAACCAGACGTAACCTACATGGAGCAACCAGGAAGGGTTATAGATCAAAAATGGACAAATGCTTAGGAGAAGGGTTATCAAACTAGTCAGAGTTTGATGGTAGAACCACAATGTGGGAAAATTATGTAAGAGTTAGAAAGTGCAATTCTAAGAAAGTATCCCTACTCATTTTCTATCTGATTCCGGGACGGAATCCTTTTAAGGAGGGGAGACTGTAATAACCCCAATTTTTGGAATTTTTGAAACCCTTATAAATAGTGTTTTGCTGATTATGCTGATTAAGAAAACTTTTCATGCCACACTATGAAGGGGTTCTTTTATTGATCTTCTGGGATATTATTAGTACTCTATGTGGTATATAAGTGTATGTAAAGATCGTCAGAATCCAAATCCGAACACTTTGATTTTTCCCGAAAATCCACCAGATATCGAAAGAATTGAGTATAAGGTAACAGGATAAAAAGGATTTAAATTCAAGGATTGTAAGAGAGGATCATAAAAGGAATATAATGTATTGAGAAAGGTTAAGGGAACCCAAGTAATAAGATCCCGGGTATGATCCCTCAAACGATAAACGAAAACGAAAGAAAGTTAAGCGAACCGTATAACAGATCAGCGGTCATTAGCCAAGTAATTAGAAGCTAATCAAAGAGATTAGTGGGGATGTCATCAAACCAATGAGAAGAGGACAAAGAGGGAGGGTGACATCACATGGTGACATAAGCATGACCAAGCAAAGTGTGTTGTTGGTTGAATTAGAACCACACAAAAATTACCATGGTAAAAAGGTAACAAAACAAATCAAAAGCAATCAACCAAGCCAAAACAATTCATTTCATCAAAATTAGAAGTTGACTTCTCTTCTTCAAGAACAAAAGCTCTCGGCTTTTTCTTCTTAAACCAAGGAAGAAATTTCAAAACCTAAAAGACCTAGGTTAAAGACCTAGGAAGTAAAGCTCTCGCCTTACTTTGAAACATAGGTTAAAGACCTAAAAGGACTAATTGGAGTATGAAACATTTATGTATAATGTTTAGGCAGTTGGTAAGGCACTCGCGAAAGAATCGCCTTAAATCTCGTAATGGTTAATTTATTAAAAATGGTGGAGCCGAGGGTACTCGAGCGACTTAAGAGAATCAGTAAGCGCAAAGCGAGCGTTAGAGTCTAAATTGGTTAAAGTATAGGTTTATAAGTGACTTTGGTTTAATTTCAACTTATATGTTGTTTATAGGTTACCAGACTCGTCCCAAGCCATTTGTAACCCCCAGTCGCTCAGGCAAGTTTTTTATCCGTTATACTGTTGTTGTGATGTATACATTTGTACATGCATTATCATGTGATAGATGCATAATGGTTATTTAGCAAATTCTTGCGATATATTGTAGCATGTGATATGGTATATATGCATGCCTGTTTCGTATTCTTGATACATATATCTGTTGATTCAGTTGATAATACCTATGCTAGAGATAAGCGATAATTTGCATATACCCTTAGTATAGGGGACCCAAAGGTGAACTTTTTCAAAAACCGGGAGTCGAGGCTCCCGAGTATAATATATATATATATATATATATATGAATAGTTTTCAAAACTATGAATCGAATAAGGTTTATTCGATAACTTTATTTATTATTGAATATTATTTTGAATATTCCTTCGAGGACTTATGACTCCGATTATTTACTAAATAATTTCTTTATTTTATTAAAGAATAATGTGTCAATAATCAAACTTACTTTTGATTATCCAAATAAAGATATTACTTTCGTATAAGTACATCTTGGGTTATATAAGATTCATTTCAAGTATAAGTTTTACAACTTCTACTTCAATTATTTTTATAAAGATTATTCTTTATGGGAATATTATTTAAATAATAATATTCAGATATTTTCTAATATATTGGGACTGATTTATTTTATTAAATCAGCATTACTCCAAACATCCTTAAAAATGTTTGTGAGCCTTCAAAATGATTTTTAAAAGTTAAAGCGGATCCCAAAAACTCATTTTTATTTATTTAAGATCTTCCTTTCAAAGGGGATTTAAATATTCGCTCAAAACCTGAGGGATCCGGCTCTGTGGTATGTTTTATATTCGCAACAAGGTTGTTGTCTTGATAAAAGTTTTTGATTACTTACCCAATACTCGGGAAGTAAAATTCTTGGAACAAGTTAATCCATTAATAGGCATCGCCTGGGAAATATCGGTGAGTTTTCCTTTCCAACTAGATACGACTTCTTGGTGGAGCCGTATCAACAAGTTTCTACTCTAGGAAAGTGGGGACGAGCTTTACGTTTCAGAGTCATGGATTTCATCTGAACTAGGAGTGGCGTAAGTGGTCGAGTGGCGCCGGCCCAGCCTAATTATATTGGCCCAAATGGCCTGGAAGTTCCGCTAAGACGGTCCATTCCTTAGGAGTCCAGTATTCAGTTGACAAGTAAATCCGACAGGTTCTCCTCTACATGTAGAAAATGGTGGGGTTGTACTACTGTGACTGATCATCGTAAGTGGTCTTCCTGGCGCGACAAACTCCCGTAATGAGTTCATCATCCAGTTGGATATTTCTGCAACACTACCCAGAGCACCTCGATAGAAAGGCTACGGTTGGGAGATTGTTGAGTGTTGGCAGGGTCAAGCTTTCAAAATGATGTGTGCATCAAATGAAGTATCTCGTAACTTCATTTTATTTTGATGATATTTTAAAGATTGATTCTATACAAGTTTTGTCTTGTAGCTTAATCTATGGGATGAACTAATTATAACTTGAATGATGGTAGTTCAAGTAGTATTCGGAAAAGATATAAGTATATTGGAGTATCTTGTAACTTCATCTTTTAAACTTATATCTAGTAAATGATTATCTTATGCATGACAAAGATTTTCAGAAAAACGTTGAGACAAGGTTAGATATATGAGATCACCTTGCAACGATATTTTTTTACAGTTATAAACTGGAACTCTGTGTATATTATGCATGGAAGATGACTTCCAAGATTTTAAAAAGTATATATACATATATACTGAATATTTTGCGACTTGGTCGCGGTAAGATATCAAACTTGGTTAATTTCTTCTTGACCAAGACTTTCATGAGTACTATGAGAATGCTCATATATTGTAAATCATTATACATATTATTTTGGTGGCTTGTTGCTCACCCTTGCTTTCTTCTTTCATCACACAACATCAGATATGAATTGTAATAATGGCAAAGAAATATAAATTTATTCAGAACCTTCTTGAGGTGTAATGACTTATTATGTGGAATAAAATGACTTGTGTTATTTTTTTGGGTATTCATCTCTGAGACTATAACTTGCGGTGTGTGTGTGTATATTGTGGGGTCACAGTACGCAGTAATTGGTTGATTGTTAAGATTAAGTGTTGTTAAGGGATGTGGGACTCGTGACAACCCGAATCCCCGACCCCGGATTTGGGGGTGTTACAAGAACTGGCTTCTCAACAGTGGAGTAAACGCAGTTCTCAGGCAGCTGCAGTGCTTGACGAACTGTAGCCAACGTCACGACATGCTCATCCTCCCCTGCTGTAAAAATTATTGTAACACCCCCAGATCCGGGGTCGGGGATCCGGGTCGTCACGGTCTTTCTTTCACAATATCACTTCACTTAATTAATAATAAATAACCTTATGCTGTGACCCCACACTAACACACACCACAACCCGTTATAGTCTCAGAGATGAAATTTAAATAAGTACAAGTCTTTGAATCCACAATTTAAAAGTTATTACAACCCAAAATGATTACTTGATAAATTTACAGTTAATTGCCATTATCTGCCACAAGTTATAATTATACATAATTGATTCTCAAAAGTAGATGGTCTGATCTACAATAGATCTACCTCTGCAGCTATAGCAGCTACAACATCAACGGGAAGACGCGGGACGCTTCCCACGCGCTTGCGCTGGGTCTGCTGGAGTCTGGCCATCTTTCCTAACTGTTGTTGTGTGATGAATAAATAAAGCAAGGGTGAGCAGCAAGCCCACCAAAATAATATGTATAATGATTTACAATATATGAGCCTACTCATAATACTCATAAAAGTCTTGGTCAAAAGAAATGAACCAAGTTTGATATCTTAATGCGATGAAGTCGCAAAATATTCAGTATATATACGTATATACTTTTCAAAATATTGGAAGTCCTCTTCCATGCATAATATACACAAAGTCCCAGTGTATAACTATATAAAAAATATCGTTGCAAGGTGATCTCATATATCTAACCTTGTCTCAACGTTTTTCTGAAAATCTTTGTCATTCATAAGACAATTATTAATTAGATATAAGTTTAAAAGATGAAGTTACAAGATACCCCAAAATACTTATATCTTTACCAAATACTACTTGAACTACCCCCGTTCAAGTTATAATCAGTTTCAAAGGTTCATCACATAGATGAGACTACAAGATAAGACTTGAATAGATTCAATCTTTGAAATATCATTATAAATAATGAAGTTACGAGATACTTCATTAAGTCCTGATATATATATATCCATATATATATATATATCTCATACATTTCCTGAAAATCTCTGTCATGTAAAGTATGAACAGAGTTATAATATCCAATGAATTTTGGAAAGGAAAAGAATTTTGGCATAAACCAAATATCTTGCTGATCAGGCAAAGATACCAATAAGTAACCTTTTCTACTAGTAGATGGATGAATCCCCCACCGGTCATCACCCTGGCCACAAAAGGACCTTGTGCTGGACCGCCACCCGGCCTCTTACGCGTTGATGGACTGCCACCCAGCCACTTACACTTTGATAGACCGTACCCCGGCCTGTCGCTTATGCCGACTCAATTAGATGGGCTTACTTCCCGAACATTGGGCAAGTAATCAATTCATTTATCAAAACAGCAACCTTGTTGCGAATATAAAATACACCATAGAGCCAGATCCCTCAGGTTTTGAGCGAGTATTTAAATCCCCTTAAAAAGGAAGATCTTAAATATAAAAATGAGTTTTGGGATCCGCTCTAACTTTTAAAAATCGTTTTGAAGACTCGAAAACACTTTAAAGAGTGTTTGGAGTAAAGCTGATTTAATGAAGTAAATCAGTCCCTAGAATATTTAGAAAATGACTGAATATTATTATTTAGATAATATTCCCATAAAGAATAATCTTTATAAAAATAATTGAAGTAGAAGTATTAAAACTTATACTTGAAACGAGTATTAAATAACCAAAGATATACTTATATGAAAGTACTATCTTTATTTGAGTAATCGAAAATAAGTTTGATTATTGACACCTTATTCTTTAATAAAATAAAGAATATATCTCAGCAAATAATCGGAGTCATAGATACTCAAATGAATATTCAAATAATATTCATTAAATAATATAAACTGAGTCATAAGCCCTCGAATGAATATTCAAATAATATTCAATAAATAATATGAAAGAGTCATAAGCCCTCGAATGAATATTCAAGTAATATTCAATAAATAATAGGAAAGAGTCATAAGCCCTCGAATGAATATTCAAATAATATTCAGATAATAAAATAAAAGGAGTCATAAGTCCTCGAATGAATATTCAAAATAATATTCATAAAATAAAAGGAGTCATAAGTCCTCGAATGAATATTCAAAATAATATTCATTTAATATAAAGGAGTCATACGCCTTCGAATAATATTCGAAATAATATTCAATAATAAAATAAAGTTAAAGTTATCGAATAAACCTTATTCGATTAATAGCTTGGAAAACTATAACCATATATATATATATAAATATATATATATATCCATATCCATATATACAAAATCTACTCGGGATCCTCGACTCCCGGTTTTAGAAAATATTTTCACCTTTGGGTCCCTATACTAAGGGTATATGCAAGTTACCGCTATCCTCTAGCATAGGTATTATGCAACTATAAGCATTTGAACCAACAGATATATAAATCAAGAATATGAAACAGGCATGCATATATACCATATCACATGCTACAATATAACGCAAGAATTTGCTAATAACCAATATGCATTTATCGCAAGATCATGCATATACACATATTCATCACAACAACAGTATAACGGGTAAAAAACTTGCCTTAGCGACTTGGGGTGATAAAAGGCTCGGGACGAGTCTGGTAACCTATAAACAACAAGTAAGTTGGAATTAAACCAAAATCACTTGTAAATCTATACTTTAACTAACTTAGACTCTAACGCTTGTTTTGCGCTCACTGATTCGCTTAAGTCACTCGGGTACCCTCGGCTCCACCATTTTTAATAATTTAACCTTTACGAGTTTTAAAGCGATTCCTTCGCGAGTGTCTTACCAACTGCCTAACACACTTACCATAAATGTTTCATACATTAATTAACCCTTATTGGTCTTTAACCTATGTTTCAAAGTAAGGCGAGGGGAAAAGTTTCGTTCGCGAAACGCCGTTACTTGAAACGGTCGTTTCTCCTAAACCGTGCATCGGAATCGAACGAACTACATATCAAAACGAAGCTCGTAACATGAGCTATCTAAACATGGCAGTGGTCATAATCTAGCAGGGGGTTCTCGGGTCCTAATGCTATGCACAAAAACAGTCCAAAGAAAATCGGACGTTACGACGGCTATGTTTACGCGATTTCCAATATTTTAAACCATTCAAACCCATTCCAAATCAAACGCAAATCCAACATACAACCAACATCCATCCTCATCACATCATAACAACCCCAACCAATTCATTTTAATCATTCATACTTATGCCTAAGCTTAACTTTAATCATACTTAAGTTCTTTTAATCAAAACCACAACATTTACCATTCCCACTACCATTTCAAATCCCAAACTCTAATCACAACAACAAGCTACAATATCATCCTACTAATCAAAATCATCTTATAATATATAGGAATCTAGGGTTTGGAGATGGTATACCTTCCTTGAAGTGGTGGGAGGAGCTAGGAAGCCTTAAGAAGCTTTGAGAAGTCTTAAGAATGCTTGGATCTTCAAGAAAACAAGAAAAACTTCAAGTTAAAAACTTGAAAACACTATTCATAGTCTTCTTCTTTGATTAAATGAAGAAGATTGAGAAGGAATTAATGGCTTAAACTCATGATATAGCCCTAACTAAGCATGAAGATGGTTAGGGAATTAACTCACCAATTTAGGAGGCTTGGATCTTGAGTTTTTGAATTCTTGCCCATTTGCAATAGTAAAAAGCCGAGAGCATGATGAACCATGCCTTGGTTTCTTTTTGATTTTGATGAAAATGATTTTGCTTGGCTTGGTTGGCTTGTTTTTGTGTTTGATTTAGTTAATTACCTTGTTGCCCTTGAATTTGTGTGGTTAAAAAGCCACCACACCTCCTTCCTTCCCATGTCATGCTTGTGTCACCTTGCACATGTCATAATGCTCCCACTTGTCCACACCTTGTGGTTTGATGATGTCACAATCCCTGGCTTCCTGTACAAGCTTGTCTCTTGGTCACTTATTTGTTTTACGGTTCGCTTATCTTTCGTTCTCGTTTATCGTTTGAGGGATCATACCCGTGATCTTATTACTTAGGTTCCCTTAACCTTTCTCAATATATTGTATTCCTTCTATGATCCTCTCTTATAATCCTTTAATTTAAATCCTTTTTATCCTGTTACCTTATACTCAATTCTCTCCGTATCTTGTGGATTTCCGGGAAAAATCAAAGTGTTCGGAATTGGATTCTGACGATCTTTACATACACTTATATACCACATAGAGTACTAATAATATCCCATAAGATCAATAACAGAACCCCTACATAGCGTGGCATGAAAAGTTTTCTCGTTCAGCAAAAACACTATTCATAAGGGTTTCAAAATTTCTCCAAAATTGGGGTTATTACAGTCTCCCCTCCTTAAAAGGATTCCGTCCCGGAATCAGATAGAAAAACAAATGGGGATACTTGCTTAGCATTACACTTTCTAACTCTCGAGTCAATTTTCCCACATTGTGGTTCTACCACCAAACTCTGCCTAGTTTGATAATCCTTCTCCTAAGCACTTGTTCCTTTTCACTCTATAACCCTTCCTGGTTGCTCCATATAGGTTACGTCGGGTTGCATATCTATGCGCTCATATGCCTCTATTTATCTGGCATCTGAATTACACTTCCTTAACATTGATACGTGAAACACGTTACGACCTGCTACATGTTCGGGGTTAGGGCTAGCTCATATGCTAACTTCCCAAACGTCTTAATATATCCAAGGGTCCAACAAATTGTAGACTTAGCTTTCCTTTCTTTTCGAACCTCATCAATCCTTTCCAAGGGATACCTATATCATTACTAGGTCCCCTATTTCATACTCTTTATCCTTTCGTGTCAAATCAACATACTTATCATGTCCATCTTGGGCTACTACCAGCCGTCCTCTGATTAGATCTATCATATCCTTGGTCCTTTGGACTACTGCGGGTCCGAGCATCTTGCGCTCTACAACTTCATCCTAACATAAGGGAGATCGACATTGTCTTCCCTCAAGGATCTCATAAGGCGACATCTCAATAATGACATATGATCTATTGTCGTAAGATAACTCAATCCGAATTAAGTGATCATTCCAAATTCTTTCAAGTCTATTGCACAGACTCTCATTATTGCTTTTAGCATTAGAGCTTCTGCTTCTCAATACCCATTCTTTTCCAGTTCGTAATCGCTACTACCTTCCGTTCCTAATATTATACTGGTTATACTTTTGCTCGTTAGCGTTCTATAACCTTTTAATAACCACGTCAACCTTAGTATCACGAATGTGTTCCCATTCCGCATACTACCACCACTTTATTACTCCTTTTTCAGTTGTTTCTATTTTCCAAAATTTGATCAATCAAATAGAAGTAAAGGAATTTGTTGAGAGATCACTATGATCATGAACACTTGTTATATCGCATAGTTAGTACAGAAGGTGGCCAGCCTTTAGTACTTGACAAGCAATTAAACAATAGCTGGTATCCTACTCGGCTTCTATCACACAGATAGATAGTCATTCGGCAATACCTCCCCTTTTGGAAGGGTTGTTCTTCTCAGCTTACATGAAATGAAAAGAAGAGAAAAGAACGAACTGAAGAGAATTGCATATATGAAAAAAATATACTGCCACAAAATATCTGGCTTGGAACCTACCTCTGAACTATAGAGGTTTGTCATAGGAGAACAAAACATATACGTATTTATATCAGCATCAAGCATTATAGCCTCGTATTTCCCATGCCTAAATATTTTCGCTATCCCGTCCATCATTCTATGGACCCACACTCTTCCTCGAGCTTATACATAATCACCTTTGAAACTCCCTCGACATCGAAAATCGAATCTGGGATCTCATTCTATACATCATCGTTACTAGAATTCTATGCTTGCACCGCAACCTTCCTCGTATAATAATACGACTCTCTATTGATAAGAAAGAATAATTATTTACTAGGTAGATACTCTACTTAATTAGTCTATCAATGATAACTTATACACTACCACGACCCGATTAGTGGTACTCAATCTCAACACCCATCCCAATACAACTCTCACGGTTGTAATCAGCTCAATACTCGCAGAATCATTGCTGCCTTACTATGGTCCACCACTGACCTACTGTCATCATTCATTTTTCCATAAAATCTTAATATCTAACCATACGGAGTCTATACATGTCGTATCAAATTCTCCTAAGGAGTTAACATAACCACCAATCACAATTCATGAAGAACACTCCAAACTCTGACGTACTTTCATGACATGAAGCAGATAAAATTGCAGAAGAGTTTCAATCAAAGCAACGATAGCAGGTTAATACCATTTTTAATCATATGCCTTAAATAGAAGACTTAACTCAAAGGTTCGTCTAGTCCTTTTGGAAACATGGTCCTGGCTTATCCCAAGATAGGACCTTCTAAGATAGATAGCCCGTTCATGGCGATTACACGAATTAAACTTTTACCAACTACTATTACGGTTGGATATTGCACAGTCATCAGAAGGAATGTCAATCTTCCAAACCATAATTCAACCTTCAAATTTTTAACCATCATCACTGTATTCTTTTGGCACACGCGCCTATAATTATCCTCTTACCTTTAAAGTGTCGGCCACCTCTTTGGCCTTTCCTGATAGTAAAATTTCCTTACAGTCAATGTCATTTTAACCACCTCCAAATAAATTTTCTACCTTATTTCCGATCACTGCTTGAGTGAAGATGTTTTCCTTAAAATCAGATGGGAAAAAGAAAGAAAAAAAAATATCACCATTTTTCCATAAGTTATTGCCTCAGTCTTTAGAGGCTAATCACTGTCAAGACTGACTCTCAATCATACTTAGAACATTTTTTTTTAAGTCCTAATTGCCCTGAACAATTTCGACCATTACTGGTTCGATCCATACTTTCTCGTGGTTTAACACGTGCCCCACTTGGCATCATTATAATTACGTCATATTTCCTTTATCCACATTTCTATTCTTGAGAATTTTGAATATTACCTTTTTCCTTAACAAACCTCTAAGGTTATCCTTCAATCGTTCCTCCTGTATTCCCTAGATACAGGGCATATCACAATACCATTTACTAATAGTAGAGCCATTGTCTATATACTTCTGCAAAATTTCTCCACTGATTCTTAAAGGTTGTTGTTACCTTAACCCTTTCCCAATCATACTGTCAAAACTCATACTGTCCCTATTAAGGGTGACATGCCAACCTTTATGCAGTCCCCTAGGATTCATTTTAAGTTACCAATGTTCTATCCTTAATTCCACCTTTAAAAGGTACCTGCATCCTTCCACGAATAAATCAAGTCATATTTCCTTGATAGATTATCATATTCATCATTCCCACCTCGATAGTCTATACCTAACTTCATAATAGCATCCTTATTCAAATTGAGGTCAATTCATATGGCCTCCAAAAGATAACAACGGTTATCCGCTTGTCTTGCCTAATTTGGTAACGATAACAAGGATGTTCTGGAAGATATTGGTCGTGTTCAACGTGAACTTCTTCTTAATAATTCCTTATTTACTTTTGTTGTTTATCTCAACAGTCACCTCAATGTTGGGATATCTTTCATACCTGGAGTCTCCCTTTCTGGGTATCAAGCCACCGGTCTTACATTTCCCATTCTTGAAGGTCACTTCCTTCATCCAATTTTCTTAATTTCTTACTTTCTTGTCTCCTCAGTCTATCCGCGTCTCATTATTTATCCTTCGAATTATCTCAAGGTTTCCTCGAATCCTCCCAACTTAAAGGGGATAAAATATACATAACTCTTATGCCTTCAACCATCAATTTTAACTCATGGTGAATCACCCTCATCCTGACGATTACATACTCTTCTATTTCTATTTCTACGAGTCTTTAGGGTTTCCTCATACCCAACTCCCTTATCATTCCTCAAACTCTCTTGCCTTTATATTCCTTTCTCTTATCGTTATTTCATGAACCATCACAACATAAGCATTGATTTCAAACATCCCGTCATTCTGGATTCGTGTCTTCAGAACGAATCTTGATAACTTTTATAACTTAGATTCATAATTCATCATACTTGTCTGCCTTTGTTCTGGCTCTAAAGCTTTTACACTATTCCATAACCTTGGGAATTACTTTCCCGAAAACAATTGGCTGAACTTTAATCAGTTTATTATAATCTCTTGCTCCGTGCCTTCCTTGGCCTTTCACCAGCGGGTGGTCTCTCTCTTGGGAGGGTAAGTGATAAAAACAGTCCTTTTGAGATTCGTCAATCATTTAGAATCTCAAATGATTCCTATATTTCCTTTAGCCACGCTCTTGCCTCAGCTGGGTCAGCTTGTTCCATGGAACTCTGAGAGCTTAGCGACTTAAAGGTCCTGAAAGAATTTCTCACCGCACTGTCTCCTCAGGGTGGTGGTTGGGGATAATAGTCTAAGTTCTTTTTAGACAGGTCCATGAATTGCCGTATAGGAGTACCGTCTCGGGTCTCCTTTCCTTACTCGACTTTCTGTTTCCTTAGTATGAAATGTTTCATCCTACTCCCCATAATTGGGGTCATCTTTTAATTTAAAATCCTCATTTTCCACTCCATTATGTCATGGGTTCCTTCTATCTTGATGGCGACCTCCCTGACTATCACGTTCAGGGTTTGCTCTAAATCTTATTCCTCAAACTATGGCTCTCATCTAAGTTCTCATCCTTACGCTCTTGAACTTTTGGAACCCAAATTCTATAGGAATACCTCATTATTCCCTTATCATCTCTCTCGGTATTAATCTCATATCTATTTGTTGGCTCTCTGCCTTCATTCATCACTTTTTCTGGCACAATATGTTCCTTTCCAATAATTCGGGCTGTATTGCAATCTCAAACAACTTTTCGGTACCGGCTCCGGTTACCTTCATATCTATTTCCATTTTTTTTTTCAAAATCTCTTATCAACCCTCCCAAAGTCATTATCATCTTGAGTCTCTCCTTTTTACTAAGGGCATCAGCCATCACATTGGCTTTCCCCGAATGATAAAGAATCTCCCAATCATAATTCTTGATTAGCTCTAACCGCCTCCTCTGGCGTATGTTGAGCTCTTTCAACGTAAAAAGGTACTAGAGCTCCCATGGTTTGTGTAAATCTTGCACTTCTCTCCATACAAGTAGTGCCTCCAATCTTTAGGGTAAAACTATTGCCACGAGCCTAAGCTCATGGGCGGGGATATCGAATTTCATATTACCTTAATTGTCTTGACATGTACGCGATTACCTTACCGTGCTGCATAAGCACGCACCCTAAGCCCTTGTGCGAAGCGTCACTACACTTCACAAAATCTCCTTTTCCATCCGGCAATGCCAGCATAAGGGCCATCACCAACCTCTGCTTCAGTTCTTGAAAGCTGTTCTCGCATTTCTCTGTCCATTCGAACTTCTCAGTCTTACGAGTAAGCCGCGTTAAAGGGGCTACTATCTTTACAACTTGAACGAACCTCCGGTAGTGACCGGCCAATCCTACCTCTGGTAGTCGACCAAACCATGGTCATCAATTCATCAGTGGTCCTTTATCCAATCCTGTCAGGATCCTCCATGGGATCCTCCTCAACAACTATCCCTTCTAGGACAACATCCTCAACCGCTAAATCCTTAATATAAACATCATCCGGTCCTGCATTAGGACACTCTATCGGATCCACAATCCGATCTCCAATTAGTAATAAAATATCATCGCGATGTTGCTCCTCAACCTCAGGGTTCGGAGTCCCGCTACCATATACGATAACGAACTACGCTCCTATCACGATATTTATAAGGGTTCCCATAAGGGTTTTAACTGTCAGTGCTACGTTAGGTAGCCCGACTATGAACTTGGCAAGAGTTCTTATTATCTTAGTTAACTTATTATCTTAACGTCCCATCATCTCTGAGGTTTATAACGCTTAGCTCTGATACCATTTCTGTAACACCCCCAGATCCGGGGTCGGGGATCCGGGTCGTCACGGTCTTTCTTTCCACAATATCACTTCACTTAATTAATAATAAATAACCTTATGCTGTGACCCCACACTAACACACACCACAACCCGTTATAGTCTCAGAGATGAAATTTAAATAAGTACAAGTCTTTGAATCCACAATTTAAAAGTTATTACAACCCAAAATGATTACTTGATAAATTTACAGTTAATTGCCATTATCTGCCACAAGTTATAATTATACATAATTGATTCTCAAAAGTAGATGGTCTGATCTACAATAGATCTACCTCTGCAGCTATAGCAGCTACAACATCAACGGGAAGACGCGGGATGCTTCCCACGCGCTTGCGCTGGGTCTGCTGGAGTCTGGCCATCTTTCCTAACTGTTGTTGTGTGATGAATAAATAAAGCAAGGGTGAGCAGCAAGCCCACCAAAATAATATGTATAATGATTTACAATATATGAGCCTACTCATAATACTCATAAAAGTCTTGGTCAAAAGAAATGAACCAAGTTTGATATCTTAATGCGATGAAGTCGCAAAATATTCAGTATATATATGTATATACTTTTCAAAATATTGGAAGTCCTCTTCCATGCATAATATACACAAAGTCCCAGTGTATAACTATATAAAAAATATCGTTGCAAGGTGATCTCATATATCTAACCTTGTCTCAACGTTTTTCTGAAAATCTTTGTCATTCATAAGACAATTATTAATTAGATATAAGTTTAAAAGATGAAGTTACAAGATACCCCAAAATACTTATATCTTTACCAAATACTACTTGAACTACCCCCGTTCAAGTTATAATCAGTTTCAAAGGTTCATCACATAGATGAGACTACAAGATAAGACTTGAATAGATTCAATCTTTGAAATATCATTATAAATAATGAAGTTACGAGATACTTCATTAAGTCCTGATATATATATATCCATATATATATATATCTCATACATTTCCTGAAAATCTCTGTCATGTAAAGTATGAACAGAGTTATAATATCCAATGAATTTTGGAAAGGAAAAGAATTTTGGCATAAACCAAATATCTTGCTGATCAGGCAAAGATACCAATAAGTAACCTTTTCTACTAGTAGATGGATGAATCCCCCACCGGTCATCACCCTGGCCACAAAAGGACCTTGTGCTGGACCGCCACCCGGCCTCTTACGCGTTGATGGACTGCCACCCAGCCACTTACACTTTGATAGACCGTACCCCGGCCTGTCGCTTATGCCGACTCAATTAGATGGGCTTACTTCCCGAACATTGGGCAAGTAATCAATTCATTTATCAAAACAACAACCTTGTTGCGAATATAAAATACACCATAGAGCCGGATCCCTCAGGTTTTGAGCGAGTATTTAAATCCCCTTAAAAAGGAAGATCTTAAATATAAAAATGAGTTTTGGGATCCGCTCTAACTTTTAAAAATCGTTTTGAAGACTCGAAAACACTTTAAAGAGTGTTTGGAGTAAAGTTGATTTAATGAAGTAAATCAGTCCCTAGAATATTTAGAAAATGACTGAATATTATTATTTAGATAATATTCCCATAAAGAATAATCTTTATAAAAATAATTGAAGTAGAAGTATTAAAACTTATACTTGAAACGAGTATTAAATAACCAAAGATATACTTATATGAAAGTACTATCTTTATTTGAGTAATCGAAAATAAGTTTGATTATTAACACCTTATTCTTTAATAAAATAAAGAATATATCTCAGCAAATAATCGGAGTCATGGATACTCAAATTAATATTCAAATAATATTCATTAAATAATATAAACTGAGTCATAAGCCCTCGAATGAATATTCAAATAATATTCAATAAATAATATGAAAGAGTCATAAGCCCTCGAATGAATATTCAAGTAATATTCAATAAATAATAGGAAAGACTCATAAGCCCTCGAATGAATATTCAAATAATATTCAGATAATAAAATAAAAGGAGTCATAAGTCCTCGAATGAATATTCAAAATAATATTCATAAAATAAAAGGAGTCATAAGTCCTCGAATGAATATTCAAAATAATATTCATTTAATATAAAGGAGTCATACGCGTTCGAATAATATTCGAAATAATATTCAATAATAAAATAAAGTTAAAGTTATCGAATAAACCTTATTCGATTAATAGCTTGGAAAACTATAACCATATATATATATATATATATATATATCCATATCCATATATACAAAATCTACTCGGGATCCTCGACTCCCGGTTTTAGAAAATATTTTCACCTTTGGGTCCCTATACTAAGGGTATATGCAAGTTACCGCTATCCTCTAGCATAGGTATTATGCAACTATAAGCATTTGAACCAACAGATATATAAATCAAGAATATGAAATAGGCATGCATATATACCATATCACATGCTACAATATAACGCAAGAATTGCTAATAACCAATATGCATTTATCGCAAGATCATGCATATACACATATTCATCACAACAACAGTATAACGGGTAGAAAACTTGCCTGAGCGACTTGGGGTGATAAAAGGCTCGGGATGAGTCTGGTAACCTATAAACAACAAGTAAGTTGGAATTAAACCAAAATCACTTGTAAATCTATACTTTAACTAACTTAGACTCTAACGCTTGTTTTGCGCTCACTGATTCGCTTAAGTCACTCGGGTACCCTCGGCTCCACCATTTTTAATAATTTAACCTTTACGAGTTTTAAAGCGATTCCTTCGCGAGTGTCTTACCAACTGCCTAACACACTTACCATAAATGTTTCATACATTAATTAACCCTTATTGGTCTTTAACCTATGTTTCAAAGTAAGGCGAGGGGAAAAGTTTCGTTCGCGAAACGCCGTTACTTGAAACGGTCGTTTCTCCTAAACCGTGCATCGGAATCGAACGAACTACATATCAAAACGAAGCTCGTAACATGAGCTATCTAAATATGGCAGTGGTCATAATCTAGCAGGGGGTTCTCGGGTCCTAATGCTATGCACAAAAACAGTCCAAAGAAAATCGGACGTTACGACGGCTATGTTTACGCGATTTCCAATATTTTAAACCATTCAAACCCATTCCAAATCAAACTCAAATCCAACATACAACCAACATCCATCCTCATCACATCATAACAACCCCAACCAATTCAATTTAATCATTCATACTTATGCCTAAGCTTAACTTTAATCATACTTAAGTTCTTTTAATCAAAACCACAACATTTACCATTCCATTTCACTACCATTTCAAATCCCAAACTCTAATCACAACAACAAGCTACAATATCATCCTACTAATCAAAATCATCTTATAATATATAGGAATCTAGGGTTTGGAGATGGTATACCTTCCTTGAAGTGGTGGGAGCAGCTAGGAAGCCTTAAGAAGCTTTGAGAAGTCTTAAGAATGCTTGGATCTTCAAGAAAACAAGAAAAACTTCAAGTTAAAAACTTGAAAACACTATTCATAGTCTTCTTCTTTGATTAAATGAAGAAGATTGAGAAGGAATTAATGGCTTAAACTCATGATATAGCCCTAACTAAGCATGAAGATGGTTAGGGAATTAACTCACCAATTTAGGAGGCTTGGATCTTGAGTTTTTGAATTCTTGCCCATTTGCAATAGTAAAAAGCCGAGAGCATGATGAACCATGCCTTGGTTTCTTTTTGATTTTGATGAAAATGATTTTGCTTGGCTTGGTTGGCTTGTTTTTGTGTTTGATTTAGTTAATTACCTTGTTGCCCTTGAATTTGTGTGGTTAAAAAGCCACCACACCTCCTTCCTTCCCATGTCATGCTTGTGTCACCTTGCACATGTCATAATGCTCCCACTTGTCCATACCTTGTGGTTTGATGATGTCACAATCCCTGGCTTCCTGTACAAGCTTGTCTCTTGGTCACTTATTTGTTTTACGGTTCGCTTATCTTTCGTTCTCGTTTATCGTTTGAGGGATCATACCCGTGATCTTATTACTTAGGTTCCCTTAACCTTTCTCAATATATTTTATTCCTTCTATGATCCTCTCTTATAATCCTTTAATTTAAATCCTTTTTATCCTGTTACCTTATACTCAATTCTCTCCGTATCTTGTGGATTTCCGGGAAAAATCAAAGTGTTCGGAATTGGATTCTGACGATCTTTACATACACTTATATACCACATAGAGTACTAATAATATCCCATAAGATCAATAACAGAACCCCTACATAGCGTGGCATGAAAAGTTTTCTCGTTCAGCAAAAACACTATTCATAAGGGTTTCAAAATTTCTCCAAAATTGGGGTTATTACATTGTTGGTGAGGATATGTCAAGCATACCTGGTCATCTAACGTAGGGTATTTCGACTCTGTAGGTTCTAGTTGAAAGACACCAGAAGTGATATCGAAATAAAGCCGACCTAGTGATCAGTCGACAAGCGTAGCGAGGTTCCAAGCGAAGGACCTGAATGTTGAATTCGGATCCAGGATAGTCTGATAGTAAGGCGATAAAGCCGAGCGTCCAAGTCAGTCTAAGGTCAATCAGTATTAGTTGTAAAGCTCTGCAAGGCAAGTACCTCTGACCATACTCTTGTGGTTCAGTATATATGAGTAACTATTATTTTATTCTCGTAATGGAACAGAAACGTTTTAAGTTACGTATCCCCTGTATTTGGAAATGTTGTTTAAAATTATATTTTGGGGAAAAGTAACTTCTGAAAGCACCAATCTCTAAACGTGATTAAAATGAAAAGAAGTTTTGAATAGTGTGCTGTGACATAATGGTTTTGAAAAAAGAGATAGGTGACAGTGATTTTGGAAACTGGATAAAGAGAAGGTTTTGATCCACCTATGTCGTGGAACTTTGGAAAAAGTAAAAAGGGAATTCAGTTGATCTATTGGAGTTGAGTAGGCGTAAGTGGCTAATTTGGTTGGGCGCTCTGTTTAAACCGATTAGTCCAGCGTTGGGGGAAAAACCTAGCTAATCTTTTCCCAAGTTCTGGAACACATTCTTTATTCTGGATGGCCGTTAGTCGCTGTCCGGTGAGGATAGACTGATCAACTATCTTCACCCATTGAACGTCCAATAGATTTGATTGATTCAGTTTTGAAATTGTTTAACAAATCAACTTGTTTGAGACAGATTATTTGAAAATAAAATAGCATGCTAAGATTTAACTCTGGTAATTATACACAGCACACGACTGATATTGTTGTTTTTCAGAGCATGCTAATTTTGAATATCCAGTTTATGAATGTTTACTCTGCTTTTGCGAACAAGTTATGATTTTTGTTCCTAACATTGTTTTATCATAAATTGCTTTACTTATTATTCATATAGTGGTACTGCTTAGCAATTGATTGCTTACCCTTGCAGAATATTTTATATATTTATTGCAGATGCCAAGGAAATTCTTCCGTGATATTCGGGACAGGGTTCCAGTTCCTTCCGTGTCAGGCTCCTCTGAGGTAGTTGTGTTGGACCAAATATGGTCTGTTGAGTTGCTGTATTAAGTTAGTTGCGTCAGTATGGTTTGTTGTAAGTTGGTTTTGTATTAGTTGTAACATAAACCAAACTTAAACCTGGAAAAGGTATTGGTAAAGGGGTCGTGGTTATGTATAATTAGTGAGTTGGATTATATTATGTTTATTATTATTGTTATTAGTGACGTCAACTCCTGACCCCGGGGTTGAGGCCGTCACAGTGCAACCGAATGGTGACATTCTTAGTGTCCATCCTGTAACAAAATACGAAAAACCATCAGAATTGTACAAGTTACATTCACTAATTAAAATCATCAATCGAATTTACTTATGGATAAACATTACTTTAAACATATAAAATCATTTGAGAAACACAGAACTACACAATGTACATTTACTAATTTAAATAGAAAATTATAATCAAAAAATAAATTTTAACATATTTTAAATTGAATTCTAGTTTTTCTGCTTATTTTCACATTTAATTCTAATTTTCACATTTAGTTTTAACACTAATTCTAATTTTCACATTTATTTTAACACTAATTCTAAATTTCCTTTTGCAGAGATACAGAACTACACAAGTTACATGTAAAATTATTTTCCAGCTTTAATTTTAACACTATTTCTAATCTCTGCCTAAATAATATTTATGAATATGCGCAATGCATTTTTTACTTACAATTTAAACAGTTGTCGCTGCTGTTACAATTAGAAGGCCGAAGGAACACATAGTACATAATGCATAAAAAATTAAACAAGAAAGTTGTAATCTTGAAGCACAACTACACAAATCACATACAAGGTACCCAAAACATCAATTTTAACATAATTCAAATTTAATTCTATTTTTTCTGCTTATGTTCATATTTAATTCTAATTTTGACATTTAGTTTTAACCTTAATTCTAATGTTCACATTTTTATTATCTCTAATTCTAAATTTAGCAAGTCCAAATCATGTCGGTTTCTGTAATATCCGGGACATAGCGTGTAATTATTTTTATCAATAAATAATTATTATGTGATTTTTGGTGAATTACCTGATAATTGGTGTTGATATGTGGATGTTTATATGTGGTAAAGTATAGGTATGTTAATTTTATTATGTCTAGAATAAAATATAGATAATTACGGTATTTTTCTGGTAATTTTTGGATTGTTATATGATTTTATATTGATTTATGAATTTATTAATTATTTTCTGAATAATTACAAAACTATTTTATACAGCCGGGAATCGTTCAACTTCAACCGTTTTTACATTTTTACAACCCGAAACTCTTCGGAAAACTCCTTCCTAACCTAATCTGATAATTCCGGACATTTTCCGTGTTTTGACTTTTTCAATCCGGAATACGGTTTGACCCGTGCACGTCCCGACGCAAAATTTTCGATACGATAATAATTTCGATGACATTATTTTCATATATAGTGTTTTATAAGAAGCCTGGTTTTGATGGTTATCCAAACCTTTTGATAATTATCCAAAAGTTTTAATAGTTATCCAAATCAATTGATAATTATCCAAAACATTATTCAATCAGATCATTTTTGCAGTTACCTAGTTGTTAAGTAACTTATTTCTCGATCCAACACGTACTAATATTTCATAAATATAAATAGCCTATTTCTTATTTTATTTTACTCATAAAATCATAATCAACTAGTAAAAATCGATAAAATACAGAGAAAACTCTAATTAACCACCGCGTTCTTCGTAATAAACGAAGATTCGAAGGTGTTATCGAATTCAGAATCAAGCATGCCATGTATCGAATAAAAGCTCTCGAAAAGCTCTATCAGAATCCACCATCCATTTCAGTGCAGAAATCAAGGTTTTGATCTTATTTATTTATTTACTTTCGAATTAATTAGTGATTAAAATAGGAATTTTTGTTCTTGATGATGTTTGTGTGATTTGATGCTTGAATCATGTAGATATTTTCTTCCTGATCATTTTGGTATATTATATGATGAATTTGGAGTTCAATAACATATAGAAAATTGAGTTTGATTCTCGAAATTAAAAATTTGGGTTTATGTGCTTGAATTTTATTAATTGAAATTTAGGCGTTTCTTTGTTAGGGGTTATAAGTTAAAATTGATTGTATCATCTTGTAGATCATTGAAAAATGATTTGATTGGTATATAGCTAGTTATCAGACGATTCCTGGAAGGTTGTGATCGGAAAATCGGGGTTTGCCGGCAGCGGAACTTCGATCGAATTCTCCGGTTAAATCGTCGATTGTTTGGGTGAACTGAGTCTGCAAATACGTTCTCGAAGCAACGAGCTTTATTTCCTGTTAGTTTGAAGTGTTTCTGGGAGGTTTTTACAGTCACCGGAAAAGCTCATGGACGGCGTCCTTGGCTTCTCGGCGAGAAGGGGGAGACGATTGTAAAATTACAGTTTAGTCCCTCAAGTTTTTGCAAACGTTGCATTTTTAATACTCATGTTTTAAAATTTTTAAAAATCAGATTTCTGTTTTAAAAATATTCAAAAATCAGATTTCTGTTTTAGTATTTTAAGAAATTATATTTTCTTTTTATAATATTTTCAGAAATTGATTTTTCTTTATTTTAAAGTTCAAAAATTCATTATTTATTTTTTGAAAATTATTTTTAATTTAAAAATAAATCTCAATTAATTAATTAATTAATTTTAGATGATAATTAATTATTTAGTTATTCAATTAATTTAAATATTAATTGATTTAATAATTTAATTAGTTATTAATTAATTTTAATTGATTATTTAATTAGATTTAATTATTTATTTGGATTTAAAAATTCCGAAAATAGTTCCGAGCTTTAAAATATTATTTTAAATTATTTTAAAGGCTCGATAATTATTATTAAATTATTTTAAAGTCAGATTCGGCTGTTCGAACCCTATTATTTAATTATAAAATGATTCGGAGACCCGTTTAAACTCCGAAAAATGTTCAAAAATTCGTATTAAATACTTGGAAAATCTTTTTAACCCCGAATCTTGTTTAAAAAATTATTTTGATCGAATATCTTAAATGCTATGTTCTATATGTGATCTGATTGATGTAACATATGCATGTATGTGCATTGTTTGACAGTTTTATTTATAACTTTCAATCCGTACGTCGGATTTGGGTGAAACGAAGGGTAGATAGAAGCTTGTAACGAATAGAATGAGATGAGAAGTAGTATTGATAAGTACATGTGATGTCTAAAAGAGGAAGCGAGACGTAGAAAGGGAAAGCAAGTGGTCAGTGAGTGGGAACCAGTTGACAAGTTCTAGTAAAGTAAAAGCATATTGATAAGGCAAGTGCCCCTGAACTTTCTTGTAGAATAATTGCATGTATTCTAAATAGTTCTTGTTCTATATTACAAGTACTTTGAAGTACTTAACCCTAAACCCAGATTCTTATTGATCTTGAGCCGCAAGCTTGATTTCTTGTAAACCATTGATTGTTGAATTCTTAGATATGAACCATACATATATGATACTACTCCACAAATACATATCTACCACATACTGATTCTTGATATACCATTGCTTAACATATGAACCTTTATGCCTTGTTTAACAGAAGACCAATTCTTGTAACCACTGCACCCTGGTCTTCAACATTCTGATTCTTTCTCTGGATTAAAAGTCAATCTTCCTGTGTACCTTGTATACCTTCAGGGTATTGTGAATCACCCTATGCTTCAAGATAAATGTTTTTTATAATTCAGTTTATTGTTTTACATTTTTATCATGTTATTATTATGAAATTGGAATTTTTTCAAATATGGACCAGATTCGTGGTCATGATAGGCTAATGTGTGCCTTGGATCCAGTATATAGAGCAAAACTGGGAGCCTTGCTCGGGGTTAGTGTGTGACTGATCAGCAGCCTGACCTTGGTTTTTAAAAATGAAAGTGAATATTCAATTCTAATCATTGCTTATCAGGAAACTTGATTCCTTATATCATTTCAATTGATCATTACTAATCTCAGTTACTGTCATTATGACTTGCTGAGCTAGTTAGCTCACTCTTGAAAATCTGTTTATGTTCTTTCCCAGTTAAAAAGGAAACTGATGATAACGAGGATCTCCAGTCGAGTGTGCAAGCTAGGTTTTCAGGTTGAAATGGAATAAGCTACCGGAAGATGTGTGGCTTAGTTTGTGTTAAAATTTTGTAATAAAGTTTACTTCAGTTGTAAGATAAATAAATTTGGGATTTGATACGTTGTAATAAATAAGGTTGTGGCTTGTGGACATACTTTGAACTGTTGCGGTCCGTGGATTATGGTAAGTAGGGTCATTGCATATATTGTTATTATTATATAAATAGGTTTATATATGGTGTGTGTGTGTGTATTGTGGACCCCAAACTTCTGACCCAGTTTGGAGGGCGCCACAGTTTCCTTTGGCTAATATGACGGATTGGGAATTTGTTTTGCGGAAACATCTTCCCTAAACCAACTCATTTCATGATCTTGTTCTTCTATTATAGAATGATATATTATGACATTTGAATATTGACCATTTATATCATCTTGCATAGGATTATCCTTGCCTTGTGTATCATGAAACTCTGCTAAAAGCCTCTTAATAGGATAACTGATTCTTTTCAATGGGATTTTCAATGTAGAACACCTGCTACACTTGTGTTGCCAAGACAAAGTATCATTTTTCTGACAAACTCGGTTAAAATTAACTCGAGTAAAATCAAAAGAATCATTTTCATCTTTATACCAAGTACACCAAAACAGAACAACACGAAAGGCTCCCCTGACTTCTACTATTTCTTCAATCAAACCGTAATAAATGACTTCCCCGACTATGATATCTTAGTTTTCTTAAATACAACTTATTTTATGTACTTGGTACGTGTTCTAGAATTTATTAAATTCAAAGACTTACTAACATAGGTCTTCCATTTTCCTTGTAATTATAGTTAAATAAAATGTATCGATGGGCTACAATATAAATTTCTTCAGGCAAGTTGATGGCTTTCCAAATTTTGTTTTTCCGAAAATCGATGGGATAATCACCATTTTCTACATTTGAAGTTGGAGACTCATTTGACGACTTACTATTGCCATCAGTGAGAAATCTTGCACAGAATGTCAAACATTCATCAACAAGATAACCTTTCGTAATACATATTTCTGGTTTACATTTATTGAAGGCATAATACACCGAGGTACCGCTCAATTAAATACAACCATCTTTGGTGGACTGGTCACCATATTCTATTTCCTTGCACAAATGTACAGGTAGGTGGACCGTAATGTTAAAGAAGACATTTGTAAATAAGTTCTCAAGTTGGCTAAGTATTTCGGTTATCTCTTGATGCAATTTTTTAATTTCATCCAACTCAATAACTCTAGAAAAAATGCCTCATAAAAATTCACCAAGCTTGATCAGAGGTACTGCAACCTCAAACATTAACGTTCCTTTGACAATAAATTGTAATAAGCATCACATTATTACATGGGCTTTATGCTCTTGTATCTTGTAACTTTCCTATCTTGCACACATTTGCTAATATTAAAAGCAAAACCATAAGGGAATTTAGTATTTTGAAGTACTGAACAAAAGATATCCTTTTCTTTGTTCGTCATGTCAAAATTTTCCGCCCAGAATTCGAGGTGTTTTCCATCATCCGAGGTGGTAGAATGAAGGGAATTTCTAGTACCTAGTTCTTGCAGATCTAACCTAGCTTCTAGATGGTCTTTCATCTTACCACCTATGTTTAACAAGGTTCCCAAAACACTATCACATATGTTCTTTTCTATATGCATAACATCAAGGTTATGTGGAGTTAAGTTGTCTTTTTAATATGACAAGTCAAAAAAGATTGACTTTTTATTCCAAGGATTAACATCATAACTAACTCTTCTTTTTTTACCCACCATACTAATAAAATTCTCGTAACCATCCAAAATTTCTTTAATTTGTCTCCCACTTAACATTGGAGCTGCTGTTCCGGCCTCAATTTCACCATTAAATCTCATTTTGTCAAATCTCCACTTATGGTTTGGGTCTAAGAATTTCTGATGGTTCATATAACACACTTTCTTGCTATGCTCCATATACATTGACGATATCTCGTAATGGCATATTAGACAAGCAAGCTTCCTTTTGTGCTCCACCCCGACAATTGCATACCCAAGGAAGTTGATAATTGTCCTAAGGAAACCTGCGCGTAGCATAAATCTTTGATTAGTTGCAGCATCATACGTCTTCGCTCCCATTTTCCATAGCTCTTTCAACTCCTCAATCAGAGGCTGCATGTAGACATCAATATTATTACCAGGATCATTTGGACCCAGAATAATTTTTGAGAGAATCAGGTTCTCCAGTTTTATATTTAGCCAGGGAGGAAGGTTGTAGTTTCTGAATATAATTGGCCATGTGTTGTGTGTAGCACTCATCTTGCTAAACAGATTAAACCCATCAGTAGCTAAACCTAGTCTAATATTGCGATTATCCGATGAAAAAGTTCAATATTTGGCATCCATGGTCTTCCAAGCTTCACCATAATCCGGATGTCATAACTTACCATCTTTTTTTTCTTCGACATCAGGCCACACCAATTATTTAGCAAATCCTTTGAACACAAACATTTGTTGGAGCCATGGTATCGGCGGTAAATATCTCATTATCTTGTCAAGAACTTTACTATTGTCACTGTCCATTTCTTGTGCCACACCTTTCCACCTTGACGAACAACATGTTTTGGAAGAAACTCTATTTTTATTCTCACCCTAGTATAGCATACAGTCATTATTTAGAGGAAGAGTGTTTTAGGATAGAGAATGAAATGAGAGAAGTTCTTTTAATTTTTGGACAATTAGCATTCCCTCCCGCCAAATAATTCATTTCTACTTTTTAATTTATTTCATCCCCGCCCATCAATTGCACAAGTGCGCACCTAAATATTCGGTTTTAGTGACAGATTTTTTAACACCAACGATAACACATATTTCAGTGTTACCATTGATACCCAATTTTAGCAATGGTCACCAAACGAAATTAATGGTAACATTAAAAAAGTGTAACCCTTGCTTACTTTTTTTACAATATGGTAACACTTTTCCTACTAACACCGTAAATTTTTGTTATTAAAGTCCATATATGGTGTAGTGCTTACAGAACATAAATATACTATACTATGAATATTAACATTTACAATAATATATTAAAATAAAGATTTTAATTAATTTAAGATTATATTTTAAAATCTATGAAAGTCATGGTTATAAAAAATGGCGATTTTACCGATTAATCGGTCGAGGAATCGGTGTGCGGCATGCCGCCGATCTGATAACTGATAATCGGTCGGAATTTTTCTTTTCTCAAACTCAAGTAAAAATTGAGTCAAAATCGGATTATAATCGGGTCAAAGTGATATAAACAAAAGCTAAGAAATTTAGACTGTTAAAGATGAGATGATGATAAGATGATAAGGTGAAAGAGGAAGAAGAAAGGTTTACAGAAGAAGAAGATGGACAGAGAGCGATGATGGGAAGTTTGTGACGGTGGGATGAATGAAATATTGAAAAGGTGGACAATAGCAAGAAAGCATGATTAATCGAACGTGGCAGGCCTTGACTTAGAAATTGGAAGGGCCTAGCTATAAAAGCCCATTCCACCATAAATTAATTCATCGAACTTTTCTTCTTTTCTTTTACAGTATGTAGGTAAATGTTATTTATATGAATTAAAAATTAAATATATACCGATTTTTGCTCCGACTAATCATTCCGATTAATTTCCGATTTACTAATTAATCCCTAATCGGTATCTCTACCGGTTAGTGTTGATTTCCGATTTTTACAAACACGATGAAAGCATCAAAATAGAATTATTTACAATTTTAAGATTCAATTTTATTTCATTTGAAAATAGTGTACATGAAAAAATATGACTACTATAAATATATATTTTTCTTAAAGTAATAAGTAGTCAATAACTTTATTTACCACTTGTTCGGGTAATAATAATAATAATATTCATGATATTAATAATATTAATAATAATGATAATGATGATAATAATAATAATAATAATAATAATACCTTTTGTTATATTCTAAATTCAGTATCTTTTTTTGTATTAATATCACTATTTATATAAATATTTGAATTCAAATGCGAGTTTTATGAGAAACAATATTTTAATATTAATCATTAGGTTAAAGTCATTAATATCAAATTACTAACATATAAAAATATAGCTAAAGTGTCTTAATATTAGCTAAATGTCCCTAAATAATTGAATCTTACTAATAATATTTTATAAGAATATTACATTTTATTTTAGATTAATAATAAGAGAAGTTTCTGCATTTTTAAATTTGTTTTTTCTTTTATGTTTTCTTTCTTTATAATTTCATTACTTTTTGTTTGTTTCTTATATATTCACGTAATTTGTTTGGTTAGTTTATGTTATAATTGTTTCATTTTATATGTATTATTTTAATTTAATATTAATACCCAAATGCTTAGCAAAAAATAAAATTTATTAATACACAAATAATTGTTTATCAAAACAAACATCTGCTTTAGTTTTATGAATTTAAAGAAGATTTTGGTAATGTTGAAAATCAAATTGGAAAATTACATTAGGGTTTGTTTTAAAAAATTGGTTACATCTCTTTTCTTCCATCGTTCAAACATCAAGTGTTTGTTATTCATGACAGGTTCATCTAATTCTGAATTTAACGACGTCATCAATGCGATTATCAATGGCACTGCGCTACTTGGGTAGAGAGGCACACCAACCGCATTCATTGTAGAGTTATTCAAATTTATAGTCCTCTCTCGGGTCTTTCTAAATTACTTTCTGGGATGAGTTATGCATTTTCAAGTAATGCTCATCTTGATGCTTATAATCATTCTAGTAATACAGAGATTATCGTTGTCGAGCGTTTAAGTCAATTGTATAAAATTTACTTTCTTTCTAAGTTCTCCTCGTAATGATTATCAATCTTGAATTGGAAACGTAGTAGCTTATTTATTCTTGAATTTGTAATGTTATGCATTTCAATCCATGGTAAATCGTTACCAATATTTGAAGACTTACTTTTTGCTTTATGATATTATATCTTCATAAAAAATAGAAATTAGTGTCCCTTTGAATTTTTCAATATAAGAATCATCCTACTTCAAATGTCAGATAGGTATACATCATCCATCATCACAACGTTTCACACATTATCAACACTTTCTTCTTTATGGACTCCGATTATTTTTGAAAAAATGAATTTCTGTCTGTGGATTGACAGAATTGTGATTGGCGCGACCTCTATCATTTGAAATTTATCATGGTCGTGGGTAAAAAATTCGAATAGGACAAGGTTGACCCTAAAACAAAGAAAAAAGCTATTTTGCTTTGTAAAGATAATAGGATTACGCGATTCCTGAAGCTTCTTGATGAGACAGTTTTGATCAAAGTAGACCAAATTAATGTTTCAAAGAAGGATAATTTTCTTTACGTCATTTCTATTTACTTTAAAAAAATCTGGAAGTGAGTTATTAGAGCAAGTCCAAATGGTCCTAGGTTCCTTATAAGTATTATAAAATATTAACTCTTAGTAATTTAAGACATGATTTTGAATTTCAACTCCAACATTGATCCTTATCTTCATTAATAATAATAATAATAATAATAATTAATTTGAATAGATAAGGAAGGAAGAGAGATAAAAGAACTAAAAAATGACAGAAATTATTTTTTTATTGATAAAAATGATATAAAGGATGACTTGTAATTTTTTAAAGATAAGGTATGAGAGAGGTGTCTTAGTGATATAAGGAGCCACTAAAACCCTGTTAGAGTGCAATTTTATGTCATCTTTCTTATATTTGGATTTAAGATCATGTTTAAGGAATCTGTTGGACTGACTTCTATGTCATATATTTTTCCGTTCTCTTTAGGCTTCGATGGCCATCAATGAGGTCTCGAGAGTTGGAGAAGATTAGTTATACAAGATGCACCTTCAAAGAGAAGCTTTAGAAAATTTAACTACTTACCATATTTCTATAGCATCAATGTTGAGAAGATAAAGGATAAGAAAGTTCATGGAAAGACTCCAAATATTATCTCTTGAACGCCAGATTGGGGCGTTCGTGAAGGGAACTCGATCGTGGGAATATGTCAATAGCCAAGTATTGGTGAATGACATCATCCCTCTTGCCGAATGGATTAGCATAGTCGAGGGTTCCAGTCTTGATGAAACTGGGTACTTGCATTATCAAAGCTTGATGCTGGTAAATTCTTGTTATACCATCTTCTATTACTTGCATTCAGTAATGTTTTTATCTTATATTAGCATTATCTTCCTTTCCTTTTAGTCCAGTGTTAATTCCAAAGTGGTCTTCAAAAGGCTCGCTCTTGGGAAGCCTCTTATGAAAAAGTTTCTATGAAGCTGGTTAATGTTGATTGATGTAAAAGAATCAAATGAGTGGGAAGAAAAATACTATGTTTCCAACAATGAGTTTAAGCAAGTAAGGGAAGAGGACTTATGCATCCGCAACGGGTTGGAAAAAGGAAGATAGGTGTAATTGAGGAGTATATAGATTCTGAGGACTTTCATGAGATTTTGGATCAAAACGAGGACTTGGCATATGTTGGGATATTTGAGACATCTTGGGATAGTGCTTTTAATATCGTGGATAAGAAGTTTCAATGTCTTTACCCTCCATATGAGGATTTTTCTTATCCCAAGAAGAGGGGGAAAGGCCACAACACTCAAGGGAAAAGGTTCTTATTATGGTGGTGCTTCTTTCAGCCGTGCCGATCAGTCCCCTACCAGTAGCGAAGTGCGCTCCTCGCTTCTTGACTCTCCTTTGGTTGTCGAGCTTATCAATAGGCAGCTTGTGGATATTTGTGTTGGAATGGCGTTGGGTAACGTATCTCGGGAATTTTTTACGGAGGAGTAGACTCGTTGGAGGGGCTGATTTGCCATGATTTCAGCTTTTTGTTATTTCTATTTTTATTACCTAAATTAGACATGGTGGCTTTTGTTATCTTTTGTCTATCTATTTAAACTTTGGACATTTGTGTAATCTACGCATCTTATATTTGCACGTTTTATGATTTAGTACTTGGGGTACCTTTTTACCTTCGTACTTACTAAAAAATCTTACAGAGAACAGATCATTATAAGTAATTTTATAGGTAAGGGAATAACCCTTGCAAGAAAAAATGTCCTAAGTGGAACTAAAATATGTTATATCCTAAATGGAGCGAAAAGCTCTTATATCGTAATGGTTTCAAAAAGTTATATTTTAAAAAAATTATTTATCCAATCATATAAAACTTTAATTTTAATATATATATATAAATATATAATAATCATAATATATTTATATAAAAAAATAATAAATAAATTAGATGGAAACTATCTTAATATTTTAGGACCATAAGTTGTTACTGACAACATTTCAATTGTGTTGTGAATTGTGTTGTTGTGGTTTTTAAATTATATTTCAATTATGTTGTTACATTTTTTTAAAATAATTTTACAACTCATCGAGATTCTACTAAATATTTTATCAAAATACGTAAAAGATTGTAGAAAATTGTACATCAATTAGAGGATTGTAAAAAGATTGCAGATCACTTAAAATATTCTAGACCACTTAAGAAAATCTAGTAAGTGTTCCTTTAAAAATATATTTTATCTAAAATAAATTACTTTTTTATTTTTTAATAATTTAACCAAATTGACAATAAAAAATTAAATAACTTAACAATTATGGGATAAGTGGAGTAGTGTTAGATGTACACATAATTCAAAATTAATTCGATTTTTGATTTAGAAAGTGTATTTTTGGCTTATTTCGAATATAGCATCGGAATCCACTCGATCTTAAAAGTGTTGGGTTTCGAGCACATAAACGCAACGGAAATAGTAATTAAAAACGTAAAAAATCAGAATTTTCGAAAGCCACCGTAGGATTCATGCGAAAAACATATATTTAATTCGTAGATCAGATTGTTTACCTTAAGAAGTTTTACCAATTGGTTGACTAATGGAGATCCAAAGCTTGTTCAATCACCACGCATCCCGCTCTCGCGATCTACGTTCTATCGGTATCCACACGAATGCTTGAACTCAAGGATTGAATGCGTATTAGCACAAACTCGTTTCTTCTTACTCAAGGATTGGTTTTATTAAAAGTCTTGCTTTCAAAATCAGCCACACAAGAGATATTATATAGAGAGTAGAAAAACGAATTATAACTCTTAACTAATTAGGAGTTATTATTAATTTGAAATTCCTATTTGTATTATAATTAAGTCTCACTTAATTATTTAACAAATAAATTTCATAATTAATATTAGAAAATTCAAATATCAATATTTATCTAATTAATTAAGTCATACTTAATTAATATTATAAATATTTCGAATTGCTTTAGTATAATTTAAATTCAATTTAAATTAAATAATCTTTGAAGCATTCTTAGTGTGTGACCCTATAGGTTATTATTACGTTGGCAACGATTTTTAAATCTAATTTAAAATCATAAACAATGAGCTGCATCTATTATTACATCATTGCTACCCAAGTAATAATAATTGAATTGGTGATCGATTAAACCTTTTGTGAATAATGTACAATATAATATAATCTCTTTAACCAAATATTATAGATTAAACTAGAGGTATGTAATGGGTCATCCTCATCACAGTTTAATCCAAGTTTCCTTAATCAATGAGTAAACTATCATATCAAATCAATATTTGAGCGTGGCCACGCATTTCATAGTCTAGCTCACACAAGAGGCCACTAATATCAATCCTAAAATAGGAGGGTTAAATCACATCTAGATCATTCATATTTCTCATACGATTCATAATATACCCAATGTCCACTTTTATCATTACCCGGTCAAGGATAACTTTTAATGGAATCAAAGTATATTAATTCTCGTATAGAAATATAATGACTTCAGGTCTAAGGACCATTACATCATTATCACTGTGAAAATTACTTATGACACAACAGAAATGTAGAAACTCACATTGGGTCTGTCCAGCACAATGTACATATACATCTGCCTATGTTTTTGACTTTAGTATCACTATACCTATGATCAATGAGATGTGATCATCAGTCAACAAACACACCAGTCTTAATATATTATTATTGTCCCTTAATAATCTACTCGACTAGGGACCTTTAGGAATATTGATACTATTCTCATAATCTCATTTCTAAGTCACTTACTTAGAGATATAGAATTGCATATCATATTCCAAGGACATTTATTAATCTAACATTTATATCGCAGTAAATTAAGAATTAAAAAATTATAAAGATAATAATCGATAGAACATAAACATTAATAATCCTAATGTCTTAAACTAAAACATCATAATGTTGTCTCTATGGCACAAACACTAACAATCTCCCACTTGCACTAGAGCCAATCACCCATGTATCTAATACTTATGGAACTAGTACGACCATCGTACTTCTGCTGCGATAAAGCCGTAGTCAGTGGGTCTGCAATACTATCATTACTATGCACTTTACATTTATATCTCCTTAATTATTAATCTCATTACTAAGGCGATATTGCCTAAGGACATGCCTAAATAATCTCCATGGCTATGTCAAAAGTATCAATATATTCAGCTTTCATTATAGAATCATCAATGTTCTTGTTGTGAACTATTCCAGCTAACATAACTTATATTTAGAAAAAACACAAACCAGACATAGACACAGAATCATCCTTGTCTATCCAGAGTTTAGGTTAAGAAACTAGTATCAGCGTAACCCTTTACAACCAGTTCATCCATATACCAAAATAAATTTTTAGTCCTTTTTAAGTACTAAGAATATTCTTGAAAATTATCCAGTGACTCTCACCTGAATTAGACTGGTACTCTGCTCGTCATGCTCAAAGCATACGAAACATCAGGATAAATACATATCATTATACACATTATAGATCCAATTGCTAAAGCAGATGGAGCTTTCTCAAACGGCCCTTATCATCTAATGATTTAGAGGGCAATTATCTTTGAGATCACTATCCCATGAGACATCGAAACATATCCTTTCTTTATCTCCTGCATCCTAAAATGATGTAATATTTTATCAATGTATGTACCCCAACTAGGTCGATTATCTTTTCAATCTATCTCTATAGATCTTGATCCCTAATATATAGGTAGCATCGCCTAAGTCCTTCACCGAAAAACTATTTCTCAACCAAGTCTTAACAGCCTGTAGAGAAGGTATGTCATTCCATATCTGTTATATGTCATCTACATATAATACTAGGAATGTCACATGGCTCCCACTAACCTTCTTGTAAACACATGGTTCATCTTCATTTTGAATAAAGCCAAACTCTTTGACCATTTTATAAAAATGAATATTCATTCTCCTTGAGGCATGATTTAATCTATAAATAGATAAAAGCAACTTAAAAACTATCTTAGCAAACTTTGTATCGACAAAACCCTCAGGTTGTATCATATATACATCCTCTTCAAGGTTCCTATATAAGAAAGCAGTTTTGACATCCATTTGCCAAATCTCATAGTCAAAGTAAGCAACTATTGCTAATAAAATCCTAATGGACTTGACCATAGTGACTAGTGAAAAAGTCTCATCATAGTCTATACCATGAATTTGTTTCAAACATTTTGCCACTAGTCGCACCTTATAGGTCCTTACTTTACCATCCATGTCAGTTTTCTTCTTGAAAACCCACTTGCACCCTATAGATTTTACCCCTTCGAGTGGATCAACTAAAGTCAATACTTTATTTTGATACATGGATACCATCACAGATTTCTTGGCCTCCAGCCATCTCTCGGAGTCTGGACTATTCATAGCATCTTGGTAGGTGTGAGGCTTATCCTTATCCATCTTGAGTCAAAAGAAATCCATAATTTCTCCCGGACTTATGGTGAATCCTACTAGATTTACGAATAACATGTGTTTCCTAAACAGGATTACTTTTAACATTTTGATGTACAATCCTGATCTTATTCCAACTCTGGTTCAATGTTATCATGTGGTTCTCGATCTTCATCGAGATGTATTATCCTCCACTGATTTTCTTAGAAAGTAGTTCTCCCTCAAAAAATACAGCGGCCCGAGCAACAAACACTTTGTTCTCGAAAGGATTATAAAACTATACCCTACTCTCACTTGGATATCCCACAAAATAACATCTATCTAATTTTGGTCCAATCTTGTCAGAGGCTAAACCATTTTACAAACGCTTCACGTGCCCAAAGTTTATAAATGACATGCTATGAAATTCATCACTCTATATCTCATACAGAGTATTTTGGAACCGCTTTATTCGGAACTTGGTTAAGTGTATATGCAGCCATTTCTAGAGCATAACCCTAGACACTGAATGGAAGATCCGCTTGACTCATCATCGATCGCACTATATCACACAAGGTACGATTTCTCCCCTCAGAATCTCTGTTCCATTGAGGTGTTCCATAAGGAGTAAGTTATGTATACACTATCACACTCCTTCAAGAAACTCTTGAAATTGAGGTTTAAGTATTCTCCTCCACGATCTGATCGTAAAACTTTTATACTTTTCCCTTGTTTTCTTTTTTACTTCGGCCCTTATATTCTTTGAACATTTCAAAAGAATCGGATTTGTTCTTTATAATAACCACATATACATCTACTGAAATCATCAGTAAATGTTATGAACTAGTATAAGCCCCCTTTCCATTATACACATTCGACTATATACATTATTACGTATAAGTCATAATCATACGGTGGCCCTTTCACCTGATCAGGTAAAATAAGCTTTAGTCATTTTGCCAATGAGACAAAGTTTGCATCTTCTGTATGATTCAAAATCAAACTTATCCAAGTATTCATCTATATATAACTCAGAATTGCATTTCTGATTAATACTTAACGACAATGCTA
>NW_027420301.1:0-5215 GCF_009905375.1 Apium graveolens
CAACTGATGGTAGCCCGATCTCAAGTCAATCTTCGAGAAATAACACGCTCCTTTAAGCTGGTCAAACAAGTTATCTATCCTTGGTAGGGGATACTTATTCTTGATAGTCAACTTATTCAATTCTCGATAATCAATACACAACCTCATACTCCCATCCTTCTTCTTTACGAATAGCACTAGTGCACCCCACGGAGATACACTTGGCCTAATCACACCTTTATCCAATAATTCCTGAAGTTGCTTAGCTAGCTCTTTCATTTCTACTGGGGCCATTCGATATGGAGCCTTTGAAACTGGTTCTGCTCCGGGAACTAAATCAATAGAAAACTCGATCTCATGATCTGGTGGCAATCCTGACAACTCGTCTAGAAAAATGTCTGGAAATTCTCTTACTATTGGAATCTCGTCCAGATTAGGTACTTCTTTCTCAATGTCTACTACATGTGCTAAGTAAGCCTCGCATCCTTGTCTTAATAATTTCTTTGCCTTTAATATCGAGACAAATTTCTTTTCTTGCCTTAGTCCCTGATAATTTACCTTAATATTATCCTCGGTAAACATCACAATCTTCTTCTTCTTACAGTCAATATTTGCCTTATATAGGGACAACCAATCCATTCCTAAAATCACGTCAAACTCTCCTAGCTCGAAGGGTATTAGGTCAGCCAAAAAAGAATGCCCGTGGATTTCCAATTCATACTTAGGGAAATACTGACTCACTGAAATTCTATCCTGATTTGCTACTTCTATAGTCAAAGATTCAGTCAAGTCTTCTAACATTAAGTCCATTTTATTCACACAATCCTTTGATATAAAAGACTTAAATGCTCCTGAATCAAACAAAACTTTAACAGGTACGAAGTTGAGAGAAAGTGTACCTGCAACCACATCTGAATCCTGAGCATTAGATCTCTTGGTCATCTTGAAAGTTCTGGCCTTAGCTGTGCTGGATGCCGGTCCTTGAGATGCAGTACCTTGAGTAGCTGTCCTACAATTCCTAGCAAGATGTCCGATCTTACCACAGTTATAGCAATTATCTGCGGGTTTCTATGAGTTGCACTCTGATGCATAATGACCCTTTTGATTGCATTTGAAATACTGAACATCCTTTCTGCACGGGCCACTATTTTCTTGCCACATAACTTACAATCCACCGCTGAATTGGCTGACTGGGTTGGAGTGGATACAACTGAAGTAGTAGTAGGCCTAGCCTACCGGAAATTATGTCTTTTAAATATTTTATTCCTGTTTTGGCTAAATCACTTCTGAAATCTTTGACTGGATCCTTCTGGATTCGTCTCATCAGTGGTACCTTCAGACTTTCTCTTCTTATCACCCTTCTCTTTGGCAGCCAACTTCTAATCGCTTTCGATTACTAGGGAGGCCTGAACTATATAGGGATATGTCTTGTGCTGCAAGGCTACAACTCCACTATGAATTCTGACTTGAATACCCGTCGTAACCTCTTTGCTTGCTGAGCTTCAGTACTCACATACACAGGTACCAATCGGGCCAATTCTATAAACTTGGCCTCATATTCTGCCACACTCTTTTCATCCTGCTTCAATTCTAAAAATTCAACCTCCAACTGACTTTGCAAGCAATCCGGAAAATACTTTTCCAAAACCAATTTTGTAAACCTGCTCCAAGAAACAGGACCTTCTCCTTCCAAGGAACGAGTGGACTCCCACCAATAATTTGCTTCACCCTTCAGGAAATAACTCGCATAGTCTGACTTAAGATTATCACTACCTTGAGTGAGGGTAAAGGCTATTTCCATTTCCTTTAACCAAATCCTGGCCGCAACAGGATTCACCTCACCCTTAAATTCCGGGGATTTTACCGACTGAAAAGATTTAAAACTCACAGTTTGATTCACCTCTCTATGCTGAGGTTGCTGTTGAAGTTGTAGCTATTGGATTTGTTGTTGTTGCTGCTATATGAATTGTTGTTGTTGCAGGAATAGTTACTGCTGCTGAAATTGTTCTTGCTGTTGAGCCATTTGATTAGACTGTTGGCGCAACAAATCTAGCAACTTACCCATAACTAGGCCCCCTTCAGAAGCCCTACTAGAGGAATTGGACGGGATATTCTTCTTGGGCGGCATTCTCCTGAAACACAATAAATAGTTTTAGTTTAAAAAAAATTACCCCCGGGTAGTAACATTTCATGTTCCAAGAGAATGCTTCCGTAATAAAATATTCCCATCCTCATTTAGTTGGGGCCCGACGGTAATGAGTGGCTAAATTAACAAAATCAACAACAAATACAACAATAAAGTAACAACAGTAATAACAGTGCAATGCTAACATCATAAGCCCATACTCATTACAGCCGCTAACTACTGTCACAACCTACTAACTAAATTCACATGATCAGACTTGTTCTCGAGAAAGGGATAACTAAAAACCTCTATCGGTCGTTACCAGTAGCACCTATACCAGGGAGGCACACTAAAGATCAGGGTAATTCCAGGATCCTCAATATAAGCTAGAGTTACACCTTCGAACCCTTAACTAAACTCTTAAACTTGCTCCCCTATATGTGAGTTGCTGATTCACACCCTATACACCAATTCTACACCTTTCCAGCTCTATTTCTAACATAAATCAGGGACTTAAACCTGTAGCTCTGATACCAACCTGTGACGGGCTCAACCGGGGTCAGGAGTTGACGTCACTAACAATATCAAACTACAATTATAATACAATCAACTCATTTTTATTTCAATATAAACACAACCCCTTCACAAGATCTTTTCCAGGTTCAAGTATAATTTAGGTTACACACTTAATACAAACCAACTTATTTAAAATAACCTGACACGTCTAACTTTCTACAGCAACTTATAGACCACACTTGGTCTGACACAACAACTCAGAGGAGCTCAATACAGGAGGAACTGGAATCTAGCCCCACCTATCACAGAAGAGGGTCTCCTAAGCATCTGCAATATAAGAATATACAAACCATTTGCAAGAGTGAACGATCAATCGCTCAGTAGTACCAATATATGAATCACAATCTAAAACAGTTGATGATAAACAATTTTAAGAGCAGAATTCATAACTCGTTTATAAAAACAAGTAAAACAGGTAAAAACTGGATAAAAATAACTAGAATGCTCTATAAAATATCTCATTAGTAGTGTTGTGTGAATACCAGAGTTAAATTTTAGCATGCTATTTTCATTTCCAAATTTTCGTTCCATTACAAGAACCATAAAACCATTTGTCCCGTTACGGGGACCCAAAAACATTTGTTCCATTACGGGAACCATAAAATCGTCCCGCTCAGTTATGTATGTATTGGATGATCCCTGACGAGACAGCTGATCAGGCTATCTCCAAAGGACGGCTCCATCTGCCATCCCATGAAACTTGTTCCGGAACTCAGAGACTAGCTAGGTCTCTGTCACGCTGGACTAAGTGGTTTAAATAGGGTGCGCAACCAACTTAGCCTCTTACGCTATCTTCCTGGCCGTTACGGGCCCTTGCGCACGCTCATCCAATTATCTGATCTATTTTTTCCAGTTTTCCAAACCACTTACCTATCTCTTTCAAAACAGTTCTATCATAGCACACTTCAAAAATTTTCAATTTATTCAAAATTAAAGATAGGCATTTTCAGAAGTTACTTTTCCCCCAAAATTTAAGTTAACAAAACAATTTGAAACAAAGGGGATACGTAGCTCAAAACGTTATGTTCCAGTACGTCATTTAAATCAACAGTTATTTTTTTAATTATATTACTAACCATAGAGATAAGGTCAGGGTACTTGCCTTGATACGCCTTAACAACTATTACCGGCTACCTTGCACCGACTGGGATGCTCGGGATTTCGATTGGAACCTACATAAGCGAAATACCCTAAATTAGATGTCCGAATATGCTTGACATATCCTCGCTCATAGCTATACCCGTACGTTAACAAAACCAACTCGTAACATATGCATTATGTCAATATACGTATCCACTAGGCTTCACGTTCTCGAAAGTCGGTTCAGTATTGTTTTCGAAAAGCATACCCGTATTTTTAAGAAATTAGGGTTATGGTTATTTTTCAAAAAATAGTTCACCACAATATACATCAAGTTCGTATAGAATATTTATGTATATTTATATATATTGCTTGATTCCCATTAAAAACTGATACGCTCCCGTATTTCCGTAATTTGATTTCCCAAAAATGGGTAGCGTTTCCTTTATTTATCAGACTAACCCTCGAAGCAATTCGACGTCAAACCATAAACAATCGCAATTCCACAAAATTCCCAACACCAATTCAAATTCAATTATATTCGTATTTTTATATTTTTTATATCGTAGGACTCATTTATATCATCATAGTCCCACCTCGGCTCGCCCGGGCTCATCGCCGACGGCGGTAAAATCGCAGGTTTCCGATTATATCGGACATCCTACGCGAGTTTCACCGATTAACTAAATAATTTCAGCCGAAATCTTTTATTTACATAAATTCAATCAAATCATTTCCCTGCAGAAAATAATAAATTTAGTAAAAATTTTAATCAGACAACACGCGTGCAATACACGCACCACCACGCACCATAGGGAAAACAAACGGAACCCGGCCAGAAAGGCCGGAAAATACAACAACACACCACACTCACACCCTGAAACACCACACTTCGCACCTGAACACCAACACACCATACAAGATACTCCCACACCACGACACGACACCACACACACACCATATATACCGCGGGAATAAACATCACAGAACAATTAAACCAATAGAGAACATAACAAGCAGCCGTAGTACTGATCACCTACCGGAAAAAAGGGTGGCACTGATTACAAGGGAATAACTGGGAACTGGGAAGGGAATAGGGAGAGAACGGGGAGAAACGCGAGAGAGATTGACTGAGAGACGCAGAGAGAGCCGAAAGACGAGAGAGAGAGAAAAAGAAATTCAAGAGAGGGAGTTGTGAGAATCAGGAGAGAGCGGTGGAGATAAGATAAGGGATAAGGATTGTACCAATAATTTGGTTTCTTACGATTTTCATTTAATCCGACACCGCGCATTCTTAATTTTAAACGATCCATTCTGCAATAAAACAATCGAAATAATTGCAAAATATCTCAAATTCCCAAAATAATTAAAACTATAATGTACAAATTTTATAATTTTTAATCACTTTTGGAACGGACTTTAACCCCATTTCGCAAATTAACGAACATACATGCG
>NW_027420302.1:0-6130 GCF_009905375.1 Apium graveolens
AAGAAAAAAATTGAAATTTGTAATAAGAAATTGATACTAAGATAAAAAATAATTTAAACTATATTGGGCCAATTGAAACAATTATAACAATTTTGCCTGCAAAATAAAGTATATAAAAAGGCAGGTAAAACCCTAATATAGGTAAAGGGGGCCATGAAATAGTGTTTTGGAGTTATTTGTATTCTCTATGAAAAAGTTTTGGTGCTGCAAGGTTAAACACATCTTTAACTGAATTGGTGGAGGACTAATCAAATGAACTGGTGGGGGACTAAGCTAACAAGGTTTAGAGGTTATCATGAATTGATGTTGGTTAACAAAATTAAAGTAATAATTTATATTTCCCCGTTTCTTCATTTTCCTTTCATATGTGTTTTTGCAAAAACTTTGGTAAAAATCAAACACTATAATAATATCCCATTTTCCTTTTATATATGTAAGTAAATTTATTATCCTTTCAATATTATATGTCAAAGTTAGAAAAAAATTCACTTCCATTTGTATTAATATTTTGTTCCTCATAATTAATCAAATACATGATATATTAAAAAATGAAAATTTAAAGAAAAGAAGCCCACACATTATTTATATTTTATGTTCATATTTGTTGAATTATACTAATCAATTTATTTTATGTTTGTGTGTGACCTTACTTTAGAGAATTTGCATAAGAATTATATTTTCTTCCTACTTGCAACAAGTTCCAAAATTAATGAAGAAAATACTGGATGTCCTTCCCCTTCTCCTCTTCATCAATCTACCATGTAAGGTTTCTTTGTTATTTTTTAACTTTTACCATGCCAATATATCATAAATATAAATGCACATAGTACAGGTCGATCTATGTGGGATCTGTTTTTTATTTTTCTAATGTATATATGACAAACCACTCGAAATTACTTTGTGTTACCTAATAACACACGAAATTTACTTATATATGGAGTTTCCCATCTCACAAAGCCCCATCACTTTTTAACTTAATTTAACAAGACACCTGGTTGAAAGTGAGATTTCTTACTTGATAGAGATGTAGGGTTTTTTGTGAAAATTTTTTAGTGGTGTAAGAACTTATATTTTCAATACATGAATAGGTAGGGTCACCATTTTCACCCTCACTAGAACCAGTTCCTCATGTAACTACTATAGATCCGTAACAATTCAAAAAGTATAGAGTTATAAGTTTTTCTCAAATCCAGTAGTAATATTGTAGGCGGTGTCATTGGTGGTGGTAATTTTACTAGTTCAATTGGTGGTACTAGTAGTCGTAATCTTAGGAGTGGAATTGGTGGTGGGATTGTTGGTGGTAAAGTTTGTGCTACCTTACGGAGTATCATTGGTGGTAACTTTAATAATGACATCAGTGGTAGTATCATTGGTGGTATAGTTGCATTGGTAGTAGCATGACTAGCACCTTTAGTGGTTACATTGGTGGTACTGAAATGATAATATTAGTAGTGGATTGGTGGCATTGATGGTTACATTGGTCCCGGTGCTCTTATTAGTGTAACTGGTGACATTGGAAGCGGTAATCTTGGTTAGAGAACTGGTAGTAATATTATATGTATTGGTGGTGAAGTTTATTCTAACTTAAGCACTTCCATTTATGGCCACTTTAATTATGGTATTACAGGTGGTAGCATTGATGTTATATTGGTTAATCTTAGTAGTGGTATTGGTGGTAGCATAACTTGAATCATTAGTGGTGGTACTCATGGTAGAATGGCTAGTTGGCATAGTGGTATCATGGCTGAAATATTGGTTAGTGTTAGTAGCGAAAATTGTGGTAGCAATGCTAGTAGCTTTAGGGAATATTAGTGGTTGATTTAGTTTCGGAAATGGTGGTTGTGACACCCTCCAAACCCGGGTCAGAAGTTTGGGGTTCACAACACACACAATATATAAATCAGTATATGAAATATTATATGCAATAACCCCGCAACCACGGATCGCAACAGGTTAAATATGAAAACAAGCCAAAACCTTAACTTTTATTACGTCGTACCAAATCCCAACTAGTTTAGCTTACACCTAAAAATGAAATCATGCTTACAAACTTGCATAACTCAAACTATAACACAAAGCTCCCGCTAGCTCGATCCAACTCAACCTGGAATCTTAGCTCGCATACAGGACCGGGATCCTCGTTACCAATAATTTCCTATTTAACTTTAGAATGACATAAACAGTTCGCAAGGGTGAGCTAACTAGCTCATCAAGTTAAACTAACAATAACCGAGGGTAAACAATGATCAACTGAAATGATTCATAGAAATCATGTTTCTTGTTAAGCAATTTTGTAATTGGATATTCAATTTTAAGTTTAAATTGGATATTCATAGAAATATTTATAAATTTTCTATTATAAACTTACGTGTGTTTTCTGTAGTTGCAAGTGATAGGGTGTCTTGCATGTATGGAGATGATTCTTAAGGATGTTCGTTACTTGGTACAACTTGGAAGTATTCCATCGTCTGAATTAACGATAGCATGCCAATGATTCCATCCTCCAAATTTCTCATTAGTGATTGCAGCAACTATTTCTAAATCATTTTATGCTAAATACTATGTAAAAAATATGCTTCATGTGCGGTGGTCTATAATAGACTTACTATATCTTAAACACTGCTTCTCTTGATTGATTTACACCTTTCTTTGTGGACTTATTTTTATGTAAATTTTATCAAATTCAAATGAGTATTTAAAGTGTTGTTAGGACTTGGTTTTAGTGGAACAAGTCTTGAATTTTGGTGTGACTAATTTTATTGAAAACATGAATTGTTAGTTTCTTGATGGATTATCTAGGTACAAGAAGATAAATCCAATTAGAAGTTATTTTGCTTGCTTAAATAGCAATAATAACTGTTGACTTACAAAGTGAGAAATATTATAGGTTCTATTAGCAAATAAAATAAAATTTTGGTAGAATAAAAAGCCAATAAGCCATAGTGGGAACATATTAATTATAATGTAATTGACTAATCTATTTCAACTAAAAAAGATAAATGTTCATTTCAACTTAAAAGATAAATATTTAATAATTTAAATAAAGATAAATTAAATAGTTTTAAGGGTGGCTTAATTAATTTACATATTTAGAATTTGGATCAAATCAATTTTTCTAAAAAATAATGAATCTGGATTTTATACAAAATTTTGAGGCCCAAGAATGGCGCAAATTAAGGCACGTCCAAATTAGATATATGTAAAATACTTAATTTTATTACCTTTCGTTTCTTCGAAAAATAATGTACATTTATTAAATTTTCTTTAAATATATTAAAGATGTGTAAAATTTTATCCGATTTAGAATTTTATCCCAAAATATTTTAGTGTAAAAAATTGGATGAAAAATAAAACTATCAAAAAAATTATTTCGATATTTTTAAAATTCCGAATTTGAGTTAATCCAAGTTTTTCTCTTTAGGAGAGAAGCAAAATTTTATAATAAAATATATGTACAGAGAGCTTCGGGCCTTTTTAAATATGACTTTCTTAAGATCGAATCAGACCAGTTTTTCAATTTTTTTATGGTTTATATTTAACACTAAATATAATTTATTTTAATATAGCCTTTAGCAATATTAAGTACCTTATTTACAAATATTGATTCAATAATAATTAGTCAATTTAGTTGTTATATAATTGGACTTTAAATTGGATCCTGGAAAATTGTTCATTTTTTATCGAATTGTTTAAACTTATATTTTTTCTAAAATACTAGGTGTTGTGGGGAGGCCATAAAGATAAAACAATTTTTTTTATATTCACTATATAACATATTTTCTTATTCATTTATTAATGTTGTGTATTTTTTTAGAAAAGACATATCAATATTCATTAATCTTGACATTTACATATTTTATAAGTTACTTTATAATTCAATATTAAGTATTTAATTTGTACAATTTATTTTGCAAACATAAATATTTTTATGATGCTTAATTAAGTTTTATTTTTTACAAAATTGTATTTTCCTTGTAAATTTGAGTAAGTAGATTTGAGAATAATGTGTTTTTTTTATCATAACAATTTATGAGTTCATGTTCTTTATTTTATCCTTACAATGACGTCTCAATAATGTGTTTAACATATTTTATTAGCAAGAAAATCATAAAAACTAATTTACACTAATTGATATCATTTCAATTTAAATAAATATTGACTTTACTATCAATAATTCATATAAATTTCCAAAAGTTGATTGTTCAACCGTGTTAGTTTAACAAGATAATATCAAATAATATCATTCAACAAAAAAAATATACATGTTTAAATTATTTAATCTCCATTAATTTATTTTGTAACTTTTACCTAAAATTATGAAAAGCCCTTTATAATAGAAAAAAGTCTAATCATATATAAAATAAAATTTACTTTGTTAGAAATACACAACATTATGCAATTTTTGTGAGCATAGTTTGTACTCTTGTATTGTATCATCCTAATTTTTCTTCTGGTCAAAACTTGCTTCAATTCTCTTCTTGCTTCTGATCAAGGCTTGCTTCTTCTCAGAGTTTGGCTTTATGAATGAGCAGCAAAGTGTCAGACTTCATCACAATTATAGCACTTGATCTTTGACTTGTAATTTTCCCATACCTTGACTCCTTGCTATTATTTTTCCTTTAATTCCTCTTATCAGGGTAAAGTTTGAGTAACTACAGCCTTTTTTTCAAAACCATTTTTTTGAAGTCTATATAGCCCATATTTCTAAACTTTTTAACTAAAAGAGTATCAATTTGTAGGATATCTTCATCATTACCATGATCAATTTCAGTTCTTGAATAATTTTGTAAGTCATCAGGAGTATTTGAGACTCAGTGTCAGACTATACAATCATGGCATTTTGAAATGACTCTTTCTTTCAATTTTTTCTCTTGTTTTTCCTCTACCCTTAGAGAAACAATGTCTTGTCCATTTGGTCTTAATTTTCTACCCCATCTAGGGTTCATTAGTTTCAGAATTCCATATATCTCAACTAGAGATGTGTCTTAAAGATCATAGTTATCCCTTATTGATATAACTTTCAAGTCACCCTTTTGAGGGATTGCAAGAAGAACCTTCAAGTTTGAATCTGCTGGATCATACTCTATGTCAACAAGTGACAAATCATTCAACAATTTCTCAAATATATCATAGATTTCAAACAAAGACTCATCAACTTTTGAGTCAAAGTGCTCATACCTTATCACAATTATACTCTATTGTTTAGTTTGGCTTTCTACATGAGGAACAAAGTGTCCGACTTTATCACAATTATAGCACTTGATCGTTTTCCCATACCTTGACTCCTTGCCATCATTCTTCCTTTAATTCCTCTTATCAGTAAAGTTGGAGGAACTACAGCCTTTTTTTCAAAAACATTTTTTTTAAAGTCTATATAGACCATATTTCTAAACTTTTTAACTAAAAGAGCATCAATTTGTTGGATATCTTCATCATTTCCATGATCAATTTCAGTTCCTCAATAATTTTGTAAGTCATCATGAGTATTTGAGACTCGGTGTCAGACTATACAATGATGGCCTTTCATATTGAAATGGCTCTTTCTTGCAAATTTCTCTCTTATTTTTTCCTCTACCCTGAGAGAAACATGTCTTGTCCCATTTGGTCTTACTTTTCTACTCCATCTCCAGTTCATTAGTTTTGAGAATTCCATATATCTCAACTAGAGATGTGTCTTCAAGATCATAGTTATCCCTTATTGATATAAATTTCAAGTCACACTTTTGAGGAAGTGCAAGAAGAACCTTCAAGTTTGAATCTGCTGGATCATACTCTATGTCAATAAGTCAGAAATCATTCAACAATTTCTGAAATCTATCATAGATTTCAAAAAAAGACTCATCAACTTTTGAGTCAAAGTGCTCATACTGGTGATTGAGTATTCTCCTTGGAATCTTCTTGATAGCGGTTGTGCCTTACACTTAACCACCTAAGTGTCTCAATAGTCATCCGGACTTTACATAAATGATATTCATTAATTTTCAAGATAGGAAATTTGAGGGTTTCATATCTGCTCATATTGTTGTTGATTTGGTTTATGGCTAATGGTGACCGCACATTTTGTTGAGTTTCATTATCTGCCATTAATAATTATTTTCTCGATCGTGATTTTATATAACACCAGCTTTGA
>NW_027420303.1:0-9041 GCF_009905375.1 Apium graveolens
GATATTTTGAGCAATACGCGTTCTCCTTCCTGATAGTCCACATCCTTCCTTGCTTGGTCTGCATATCTGCTTTGCCTGTTTTGTGCTGTCTCGATTCGTTTTCGAATGAGTTTAATCTTTTCTTTTGTCTGCTGAATTAATTCTGGACCCAAAATCTTGCGTTCTCCAACTTCATCCCAATGCACTGGTGATCTGCATTTTTCCATATAATGCTTCATACGGTGGCATTCCAATACTGGCGTGATAGCTGTTATTATAAGAAAATTCCACTAGGGGTAAATGTTCATCCCAACTACCTTCAAAATCGATCGCACAAACTCGTACATGTCTTCAATCGTTTGAATTGTCCTTTCACTTTGACCGTCAGTTTGCGGATGATAGGCTGTACTCATATTCAACTTCGTTCCTAGACATTCTTGGAATTGTCTCCAAAATCTTGAATTGAAACGAGGATCTCGATCCGATACAATTGATACTGGTACTCCATGACGCATCACAATTTCTTTAAGATATAAATGCACTAGCTTGTCCAATGAAAATCTCTCATTAATTGGAAGAAAATGTGCTGATTTCGTCAATCGATCAATAATAACCCAAATTGCATCGTGATTGGCTTTCGTCCTTGGAAGTCCCACTACGAAATCCATCGCTAGATGTTCCCATTTCCATTCTGGATGTCTAATGGTTGCAATAACCCACTCGGACGTTGATGCTCTGCTTTAACTCGCTGGCATGTGTAGCATTTACTCACCCATTCTGCTATCTCCTTCTTCATATTCGGCCACCAAAAGTTTTCCTTCAAATCGCGATACATTTTCGTGCTTCCTGGATGAATGGAATACTTCGAATTGTGCGCATCTCGCATAATTTCTTCTTTTAATTCTACCACGTTAGGGATCCAGATTCTTGACGAAAACGTAAAATTCCTTCATTATCTTTCTGAGTTGTAATCTCTTCTCCTGTTAAGTTGTCGTCTTGACTCATCACTTTATCTTGACAATGGCGAATCTTTTCTAGCAACCCTGGTTGAAAAGTCATAGCGTAAATAGTTCCTGCAGATTCATGAGGAATACGAATCTCAATTTCCAATTTGTCGAATTCTTTAACCAATTCTTCACATGAAGTTAACCGATTCAATCTTTCTTTTCTGCTTAGTGCATCTGCTACAACATTTGCTTTTCCTGGATGATAACTGATTGTAACATCAATCTTTAATCAATTCCAGCCATCGACGTTGTCGCATGTTCAGTTCCTTTTGCGTGAAGATATACTTCAGACTTTTATGATCCGTGTAGATTTCGCATTTTTCACCATACAGATAATGTCTCCAAAGCTTCAATGCAAATACAATTGCTGCCAATTCCAGATCATGCGTAGGATATTTCTGCTCATGAGGTTTAAGTTGTCTCGACGCATATGCAATGACGTTACCATGTTGCATCAACACACATCCTAAACCACGATATGAAGCGTCACTGTAAATAACAAAATTTCCTTGCTCGTCTGGCAGTACTAATACTGGTGCAGTCACCAACCGATTCTTCAACTCTTGAAAACTTTCTTCACATTTACTATTCCATTCGAACTTTTCACTTTGTCGAGTTAATTTGGTCAACGGTGTTGCTATCTTCGCAAAATCTTTGACAAATCTTCGATAATATCCTGCCAAACCTAAGAAACTTCGAACCTCTGTCGGCGTCTTTGGTCTTTCCCAATTCAACACAGCTTCAATCTTTGCTGGATCAACTTGAATGCCTTCTCTGCTGATGATATGCCCTAGAAACTGCACTTCTTTCAACCAAAATTCACATTTTGAAAATTTTGCATAAAGCTGCTCCTTTCGTAATATCTCCAATGTCGTTCTTAAATGCGCTGCATGCTCTTTTCCCGTCTTTGAGTAGATCAAATGTCATCAATAAATACAATGATAAACTTATCCAAATACTTCTTGAATATTCGATTCATCAAATCCATAAACGCTGCAGGTGCATTCGTAATCCAAAAGCCATCACAAGAAATTCATAGTGTCCGTACCTCGTTCTAAATGCTGTCTTTGGAATATCTTCGGCCTTGATCTTTAACTGATGATAGCCTGATCGTAAGTCGATTTTCGAAAACCATGCTGCTCCTTTTAATTGATCAAATAAATCATCGATGCGAGGTAAAGGATATTTATTCTTGATAGTTAACTTGTTCAGCTCACGATAATCAATACACAGTCGCATACTACCGTCCTTCTTTTTCACGAACAATACTGGCGCCCCATGGGGATACACTTGGCCTTATAATTCCTTTGTCAAGAAGTTCTTGCAACTGCTTTGCTAATTCCTCATTTCAACAGGTGCCATTCGATATGGAGCTTTCGAAATTGGTTCGGTCCCTGGCGTCAAGTCAATAGTAAACTCGATTTCTCGATCTGGTGGAAGTCCTGGTAATTCGTCTGGAAAAACATCAAGAAATTCACAAACTACAGGAATATCTTCAATCTTCAAATTTCCCTTATCAGCATCCGTACATAGGCTAAATAAGCTTGACATCCTTGACGTAGCAATCTTCTCGTCTGCATTATTGATAGGAATTTCTGCTTTTGCTTCTCACCTTTAAATATTACCGTTTCATTTTCTTCAGTTTGCAATTTCACTCTCTTATTCGCACAGTCAATTTGAGCATTATTACTAGATAGCCAATCCATTCCTAGAATAACATCAAACTCCCCTAACCTAAAAGGTATCAAATCAACTGAAAAATGACATCTTCCTATCTCAATATCACAACTCGGGCATACTCGATCTACTGCAACCTGATCATTATTCGCTAATTTTATGACTAACACTTCATCCAACCACTGAACCTCACAATCTATCTTAGAGATAAAAGCTTCAGAAATAAAAGATCTAGTAGCTCCTGAATCAATCAATACCAAAGCATTTACGGAATTTACAGGAAGTGTACCTGCAACCACATTCGGACTCTGTACCGCTTCCTTCATTGACATGTTGAAAGTCCTTGCTTTGGGCTGATGTTGCTGTGGTATGGAGGTGGAGGTAATGCTAAAACTCTTGGAATACTAGCGGCCATTGCAATTCCTCTGCAGTCCTGGCGATATGTCCTTTTCTCCCACATTGAAAACAAGTAACTTCTGCTTTTCCCATCGGACATTCTCCAGAATAGTGTCCCCTTTGCTTGCACTTGAAACACGTGACATTTGGCTTGTTGCAAATTCCCGTATGCTTTCTACCACACGTTCTGCAATCAGGTACAGGCGGTCGAATAAGCCTTTGCTGAGTTGGGGCAGGTAGTCGATTACCCATCCTCTGGTTGTTTTGTTCTGGCCTCCTAAAGTTTACTTTTCCTCGAGCTTGAAATCCCGGCCTTTTGTTGAAACGATTCTGAAAATTCCCTGGTCCTTTCTCTTTCTGAGCTGCTTCTTTCTCCTTCAATAATCATAGCCTTCTGAACAACAGCCGTATAAGTTGTCAATTCAAACACAGCTACCCTGCTACGAATCCATGGTTTTAGTCCTTGCTGAAATCTCTTGGCCCGCTTCTCGTCCGTATCCACCTGCTCTGGAACAAACCTTGCCAATTCAGTAAACTTGGTCTCATAATCCGCAACCGATAAGTTGTCTTGTTTCAGCTCCAGGAACTTGATCTCCATCTGGTTTTCATAAAACGAGGAAAATATTTCTCCAAGAAAAGATCAGTGAATCTATCCCAGGTCACCACACCTTCTTCTTCCAAAGCTTTCTTCGATTCCCACCAGTAATTAGCTTCGCCTTTCAGGAAATAGCTAGCAAAATCCGTCTTCTGCTCTTCCTCAACCTTTACCAACGAAAAAGCCTTTTCCATCTCTTTCAGCCAAGCTCTCGCTTTTGTAGGATCCGTGGAACCCATAAATTCCGGTGGCTTCACCGACTGAAATTGCTTGAAAGTGGTCGTAGGCGCTGCTGGTGGTACTTGATGTCCTGGATGAGCGGCTTGCTGTAACATCTGTTGCTGGAACTGCTGCTGTTGCTGCTGCATTTGTTGTTGCATCATCAACATCTGCTGTTGCATGAGATTAAACATCTGATCCATCTGTTTATTATTGTTTTGGCCCTCGGTGTTCCCATTCGATGAATCGGGTTGTGCTTTTCTTTTAGGTGCCATCTTTCTGGTAAATAAACAATGGTCTTCTTTAATAACAGTATATTAAACATATATTAAACAGTCGATTTGAGAAATAAAACAGCTTATTAAATAACTGAATAGATAAAACAGTATTATTTTTTTTTAAAATAAGGGTACAACATGATCGTAAATAAAACTACATTTGTAAATATGCAATGGTACTGAAATAAATATAAATGCTTAAATAACTGGAAATAAAATAAAGAAACGTGCAAAAGATCATCTCGTATATATACATGTAGAACACCAGCTACAGGTGTCAGTGCTTGATACAAAAACCTATGATATAACAGTCATACTGCTACTACTACTATCGGTCAAAGTCAGTAACTACACTCATACAACTAGTCATACAATACTATGCTGCCTCTATCTAAAAATATACATAATACACACTCATTGATCTGCTGGTCTCAAAATCCTGGTGGTACGTGGCTCAACTCCTCCTGCAATGCCTCTAGCACTGCCTCGGTAAGTCCCAATGCTCTGCGATATGCTGTCTCCGCACTAAGATCCTGCTGTCTCAATCAGTAAGCTGCTGCGAACTCCGGTGAATATGATGTAGCCTCTCTCTCAGTATATAATCCGGTCGTAATGCTCTGACAGGACCATCCGTCTGTGTCTCATACAACCCAAGGATCTCCCTACACTGGTTCTGCCATCTAATCCTCTCCTCCCTCTCTGCCTGAAAGCGCTGGTAAGTCACGGTATGATGCTCCCGAAGATCAGTGCTGGAACCTCGAGAAGGTAATGGTCCATCCACCACGATATCATCCATAAACTCTGGCTGAGGAAACTGATAAACTCCTGGAACAGGTGCATAAATGGCTAATGGGGCAGGAAATAAGACAGGCTGCTCCATCGGCGCATACACTGGCGGCTCTGCCTCTGGCTCCATATGTGGCAGCTCTGGAATCTCGACTGGTGGCATAGGAATCTGAGGCTCTAAATCCTCCCACTGCGGAAGATCAATCATGTCAGGAATATCGAACATCGGAACTCTGGTGGAAATCTGGTATCTCTGGCTCAAATATGGAAAATAATCTACAAAACCTGGTACCTCTGGGGGAAGTGGTATCTCTGGTGCTGGCTCAGGTGGCAATGGAGGTAAGATCTGCTCTGACACTGGGGCTACTACCGGTGCATCCCTGGATCTGTCTCGGTCCTCTCCGTAGATGATGATAAAGAAGCCATCTAATATACATAAAAATAATAACACAAAAACAATCAAATCACAATCCTAACTCATAACTTCTAATCACATAGACAAACAATCCTAACACTCTTACTCTCATCCTATCTCATTTTCCTATCTTATCTTAGCCCTAACGTTCTTTTTCAAAGGTCAAACCTAAGCTCTGATGCCAACTGTAACACCCTCCAAATCCGGGGTATAGATTTGGGGCATTATTACAACAATTACCAACTAAACTGCACAAGCGGAATATAAATATAATAATTACCCCGAACTATCACTACTCAGGATCTTTTAAGGTCTGAGTTTGAAAACAAGAATCACACTACACTTTATTACAAACCCAACTAAATAAAACCTGTCTCAAGAACTATCTTGATACAAAATTTATTCTATCTACAGTTTCACTACACAACTTTTATTCAAACTACACAAGACTTTTATTCAACCCAATATTACTACATATCCTGCTACACCTGATCTGGCAATTCAAAGCTCTCTTCGGGAATAGGAAGGAACACTCTTGGTATAAGAGGGTCCCGCTGCTTGACTCGCTTCTTGACTATGCGGGTCCTGATGGGTTTCATTCTCTACCTTAACTGTAAAACAATAGGAGTAACAATAAAAAGGGATGAGCCAAAATTGCTCAACAAGCCTGCAAAATATATATATGGTATAGAGAAAGAGAATAAGAGAAACAATAAGCTGCTGGTTGTAACAACCATCTGTATCTGTATCGAATAGTAATTTGCCAATGATGGCGAGTGCCAAATGAACAAGACTGGAAACAAGAACCAACATATGCACTATAATCTGCTGATCAGTCAGAATATAGTGCGGATCTATACCCAACTGCATAGACCCAACCAACATAAGGAGTACTCAGGCAACTATGGCCTATTAATTAATGGTCTGGGAAAAACCCAGCCTTTATAGTAACCATCCAGTCCAAGGCTGAGCATCCGGAACAATCGGTATGCTATTGATATATCCCAACACCAGGATATACCAGAGTATATGTAGGGTAAAGAATTGAAATATGAACAGGGAATTCAATAAATTGGGTAAATCAAGAATTGAAATGAAACTGGAACAAGTAATAATAAATGGTAACAGTGTATATGAACAATGATTATCAAAGAGAATTGATACGATAGAAAAGAAATATAAATCATTGAAAGATACGTGTTTAGATAATTTACTATATACGTGTATCTTGAATTGATATCACGTAACCTTATCAGTCTACCCATGCATTTCTATCTAACTCGTATATATACATATACATTTATACAGCACGTCTATTCACAGAATCACATAAAGCACGTAGCACATAAAGCACATAATTAATTTCTAGATTTAGAATTATTTTTAGAATCAATTCTAGGCTTATACCTGCGTTAACTAGTGTTATCTGATTTTATTATAATTTTTCGGGATTTATTCGGTTCAATTATACCCCTACTAGGACCTACGAACTATCAATTATCACCAAACTACTCTCTTTTGGAAGAATTATAACTTACAACTATTTTTATTAGATTCGTCTCATTTTTCTGAGTCTAGGGGTCTTCGTTTCGCTCAAATCGGATTAACGGTTGAATTATTATCAATTAAACACTGATAATTCAATTTATTGGTCAATATAAGTAATTATTACAACCTCTTAAATCCTAAAATAATTTTTAAATAATTATTTAAGAAAAATCAAAGTCAAAAATAATTTTTTTATAATTTTTGGAGTTAAAACGAAGAAGTTACGATTTATTGAAAATTATGTGATTAATTATCGAAATAATTAATCAATTTTTAAATATTTAATAAATAAATAATTAATAATTACTTATTTAATAATTTAAAATAATAAATCCCTAATTATTAGGATTAATCACAATTTATTATAATATTTATAACTTATCGATATTTATTCGATTAGATCGATTATTTACAAATAATCAATCAACTTAATTAACTGATACGCTATTTATCGAATAGCTACGAATTATTCGAATTATAGATCACTTAACGATTAATCACTCGTATATTCACGAGCCACTCGCAACTCCCGCATAATTATCGATCTATTAGATTATTATTGAAACTCGTACGATTCGTTAATTAATTAATTACTGATATCTAATTATACGATACGAATAATTATTACAATATTATTCAAATAACTAACGCTCAAATAATAATTCAATTATCGAATCAGTACTCGCACTATTAACTAATTATTAGATTATTAATCACATTACTTAATTATTTCTAATCTTTATTTACTAAAATTACCTAATTATTAATTAATTACCCAATTATTAATTAATTAGATAATAATAAATAATTAGATAAATAATTAAATAATTAATTAAATAAATAAATTCGAATTTATAATTTAATAAAATAATCTAGAAATTAATAATACTATTTTTCAGATTTTAAAACTAATTTTTAAATAAATTTTTAGAATTAATAAATCTAATTTCTGTTTTTATAAAATATAATTAAATAATAAGAATTCAGAAACAAAATCAGAAAATCAAATTGGGGATTTTTGGATCGAAACCGGGTCGAAACCGGGTTGGAAACCGGGTCGTCTTCGACCCAATCGGGTCACGAAGAACACCGGCCCCTTCCCCAGAATCCGACGCCGGCGGACTGATTCGGCGAACCAACCGGAGCCAAAACGCTCGATTTCATACTCGTTTTTCTTCGTTTTCGATGCACAGCAACACCACGACGCTCCCTTCCTGTTCCTCCTTCGTCCTCGTCGTCCACAACGGCCAGAAACTCAACGAACACGGCGGCGGCGTCAAAATCCGGCGAGCTCGAAATCAACACCAAACTCGACGAAACCGGTACCGTTCGATTGTAATTTCAACGATCTAAACAACTATGCTAACAGAATCATCAAACAACTACTCAATCACAAACCCGAATTAAAAAAATAAACCCGAAAATAACAACTTTAAAATTGATTAATCGAACACAAAAACAGTTACACAATCGAAAAGTAGAGATTATAAGCTTCAAAACGGCTACTTACACTTCGATTTCTGACACCGGAATCACGTTCAAAAGTCCGATTGATTCTGCTGCCCTGTTCTTCACCAAACCCTAACCCAAATTCCCTTTCTTTTTCTTTTTATTTTCTGATTTTTAATTGTAATTAACTGAAAATTAATAGCAAATCAGGTTTTTATATTTATGAAAATAATACTCCTAAGTAAAATTAAGGGTCTAATTATACTCCTATTAAAAATATTTGGCCCCAATTTTTATAATTTTTGGGTATTAATATTGAATTTTTAAATATCCAATAAATACAAAATAAATACTAAAAATTCCCAAAAATTGTGAAAAATACAAAAATACAAAGAAAAATGATATATGATAATTTCATGATCATATAAAAATAAAAATGTAATTTTTGTGGGGTTTTTGGTACCCGAAGGGGTCCGGAAAAGTCATTTTTCGCGAAAAAGGTCAATTTGTAAAACGTCTAGGGGTTCAGAATAGCGATATGGGATAGGACATTTTTGGCAAAATAGGGCCAATGATTTTTGTTTGAAATACGGGCTTTTAAAAATAGTTTTGAGCTGTAAAGGTTTTGATATAATATATATATAACTGATGATAAAATGCTCAATAAATATCCAAAACACGTTTGGATCAAA
>NW_027420304.1:0-64749 GCF_009905375.1 Apium graveolens
TACAAACCACCATACACTGCTTGATTTTTGGCAATGAACCACTGTCACAGATCTTAGTTCCGGTGAAAAACCTGAATCTTTGTTGTTACCAGATCCCTCCGTCAACAAATTGGCGCTAGAAGGTGGGGTGCTAATTATGGTCGTAATTTTAGGAGGAAAAGATGTCTTATAATCATGATGGAAGTTCTTATGATGGAAGTGACACAGATCTGAAGGAGAAGGCGAGGGAGGCTACACTCGCCATGAACCCTACGTTCCCAGAAACATGGCGGATCCACAAAAGCTCCGGATGTGGGGGAACACCACCAGTTCTCATCAGTAACGCTGATATCTTGGAGCAGTTGTATCGCATAGGGGATACTCTTAATAGTTTTCACTCAAGACTGAACACGGTGCAGCGTCGGAGAACGAGGAGAGGTCGTCATTTTCCCCGTCACGACGATGTCGTGGGGAAGGCACCGGTAGTTGAAGGAGATACCCAGGGTAGTGGGGAAAACCCGTGAATCACTCTGTGGCGCTTGGAATATTCTGATGATGTAGAGCCTATTATGGAGCTTATCGATGAGGACACTGATGGGAGAGAAAGGCCTCGCCTTGGTAACCAGGTGGTGCCACGCCTACATTGGTCTGGGCGTACGATGGATGAGTGTCATCATATGGAGAACACTCAAAATTAAGATGAGGAAGGAAGGGATCTTTTAACCTTGAAAAGAAGGCTTGGCATAAGGTTGGAATATGACGATTTGAGGATGTTGCTGGTAGAATGGCAAAAGGAAGGAACATTGGAGAGGCGAGGCCCCGTGACACAACGCGTGTGCCCCCTGCATTCCAAAGGGATGATAGGGCGCAGCACCGCAGCACGAGCGTGCCCCTCCGCGAGGAAGGCCTGGGAATTACTACCGAGGATATCAGAGGAATGAACGAAGAATGATGAGATACCAATACGGAATAACACCCTACAATGGTAGGAGAGATGGAGCACCCTCCACTGAAGAAGCCCCTGTCGTTATCCCTGTAGTTTCTCACAGTGGTACGGGTAATGGCACCAGGGCGCGTCCTCATAACCAGGACGGTGGTCGAATTCAAGTAAGAGTGTGGAAAAATGTTCAAAACTAAGATGGTAACATGCCACAGCCGCAGCCTCAGGGCGAGGGGCAGCGAGATCCACCGTTACACCCGGGGGGTAATCAAAGGGAGCTACAACAAGTCGCAGAGTAACCCCAATAGCCTAATGTTCAAACCATTCCTGGAGTAGGGATGTTTAATGAATGATCTCAAGAGGCTGCTCAACCATCTTGAGGGAGGAAGAGTAACCGCGACTGCGCAAGCTCCTTCTCCTTTTCCTGCTGTTGTGAGAGAGGCGCAATTGCGTGCAGGATACAGGAACACAACCAATGACTTGCGTTTTCATGGGAATTATGATCATGTAGAATTCCTGGGGCGCTTTAACATTGAAATGGATGTATATCAAGTACCTGATTTGGCTCGATGCCATCTTCTGGCGGCCACTTTTAGAGAAGGCGCTCAGCAGTGGTTCCAAAAACTTGGTCCAGGTGTGATCACATCCTGCGAACATATGAGAACTTTTTTTTTGACTCAATTTCAAGCCGCAGTGAAGTACACACCACCAGTTACCACACTGGCTAATGTGAAACAGAAGGAAGGAGAAAGTTTAACTTCATACTTCAAAAGGTTTAATGCAGAATCCACTTTGGTAAGGGGTGCAACTAATGAAATGCTGAAAATACTTCTTATAGCTGGATTGCGTGTGGGAACGGATTTCTGGAAGCACCTGCAAGGAAAGGACCCTGTGTCATTAGCTGATGTACTTGCGCAGGCAGAATCATTCAAAACAATTGAATAGTCACTTCCAGAGATAAAAAAGAATGACAACCCATAACTCCAAGGGGCGATTCAAGAGAAGGGATAGATCCTTGAGCCCAGTTTATCAGAGGAATGCTAGAAGCCCTAATAGAGTGAACACCGTGAACACGCGAGAGAGTGGAGCCCGCCATCGAACTATAAGAGAAGGGTCAGCAATTTAACACCGTTGGCGGCATCCATTGATCATATCTTTGAGGTAAATAAGGAAAGAGGAATCTTCAAGAAGCCCAACCGTCTAACTTCATGGCAAAGCAGAGACAAAAAGAAGTATTATGATTACCATGAGTCCACCGGCCATGACACCCACGAGTGTCGTCACCTAAAAGATGAAATTGATGAATTGATCAAGGCTGCGTACCTGGGAGAATGGATTGACAAGGTGAAACAACGCAGGGGAAGCGATGACAAGGGTAAGGATGAAAGATAGCCCCCGCGAGCGGAAGATGTTGAAAAAATAGCAGAAGTTATGTTTCAGAGGGTTGACAGTATCAGGGTGATTTTTGGAGGACACCCTTTTGTTGGTGATAGTAATCGAGCATTGAAAAGAAACGCGAGAGAGGCGCAACATCCGCCACTCATCAACATTCAAAGCTTGGAAGATAGACCTCCGAAGATCTTTAAGGGAGAGTCCACTGACATTACATTTAAGGAAAAAGAAAAGGTGGGTGCATCATCTCCACAACGATGCGATGGTGATTACCATGCTTATTGGTGCAATGAATGTACATCGAGTCTTCTTGGACAATGGGAGTTCTGCGAACATCTAGTATTACAGCACATACAAAAAATTGGGTTTCCGGATAGCGACATGTAATTTGAAGATGCACACGTCTATGGCTTTACTAGAGAAGCAGTGAGAGTTATGGGTTCGTTTAGGCTTCCCGTCACACTCGGTGAAGGAGCTTTTTCGGTCACTCAAATGATAGACTTCAAAGTGCTGGATCAGGATTCCGCGCACAAATGTTAGTCGGCAGACCTTGGTTACGAGCGTTCAGGGTGATAACCTCGATACATCACTTGATAATAAAGTTCCCAACACCAAACGGAGTACGCAGTCTGAGAGGGTCGCAATACGAGTCACGCGACTGCTATCACAAGGCTGTTAAAGAATTCCGCAGGAGACGGTACGAGGGAAAGGGTCTCCCATTTGAGGGTACGGAGGACATTCATACAAAACAAAGCGGAGAAGTTCATGCCCACTATTTCGTAGAAGGCCCGAAGAGGAAGAAACCTATGTCACTGGGAACTCTGTTTTGACTTTGGGGAGTGTTTCGAGGATCCGTAGTGTGGAAGAAGTTGTGGTGAACCATGCAGAGGAGATCATGCAGAAGGAGGTTAATGGGGAGAAATTGGAAGGAAGAAGTAAGATTTTGCAAGTTCTCCGAAATAACTTCAAAGTGGATGCTCCTCAAAGGGAGGACGCGCCTTTCAAGAATAAAAATGGAATTGAGGTTGATTCTCCTCCATATGAGGAAGCGCCCTCTTCACCTGCGTTGCACAAAACTATGCCTTGTCCTGAGGTAGATGCTCCCACTCATGGGGACGCGCCCTCAGATGCAAAAGTGCAAGTCGAGGACCCCCGAGACTTTGATTTCGATTTGGATCCCAGGATCCCTATGCCCGCCGAAAAGATGGGATCGGCCGAAGACACAATATCTATTCCGGTTGACAAAGATGACCCGAACAAGGTTTTGAAAGTGGGATCCCAGTTAGATGATGAAACGAGGGGAAGTCTTACCCGCTTCTTAATTGTAAATCTTGATGTCTTCGCATGGAGTCATTCATACATGGTGGGAATCGACCCAGAGATAATGTATCACCGGTTGAACATCTTCCCGAATTGTACAGGCATACGTCAAAAATGCCGCCTGGTGAGCGGGGAAAGGGCGATAGCATTAAAAGAAGAAGTAGACCGGTTATTGGAGGTGGGACTAATCAAAGAATCATTCTACCCCGAATGGCTTACAAATCCAGTGCTTGAAAAAGCTGAACGAAAGTGGAGACATGTGTGGATTTCACATATCTCAATAAGGCATGTCCAAAGGATAGCTTCCCGCTCCCAGGAATTGATCAGTTGGTTGACGCGACAGCAGGGCATGCATTGCTGAGTTTCATGGATGCATACTCTGGTCACAATCAAATTCTGATATATGGCCCTGATCAAGAACATACATCCATCATCACTGACAGGGGGTTATACTGTTACATAGGAATGCTGTTTGGTTTAATCAATGCTGGCACAACCTACCAGCGGTTGGTAAACATGATGTTCAAAAACGAGCAAATAGGGGGAGCTCACGGGGAAGAGATTAAACCAGGGGCAAAGATTTTTCCAGGGGTAGCCAGGACAGAGCCAAAATATGTTGTTTCAATTACAGTGCTTATGGTCACTATGCTGCAGAGTGTCGTAAGCCCAAGCGAGCGAAGAATCAATCACATGAGGTGAACTTGACTCAGATAAATGATGACGAACCTACCCTTTTGTTGGTAGAATGTAAGCCTGTTAAGATGAAATGATTCTGTTGAATGAAGAAAGAATGCACCAATGTTGAATGGAACAGGTCACGAAAGGCAAAGGACACAATTGTGTGGTACCTTGACAATGGAGGTCATAACCACATGACAGGTTACCGTTCAAAGTTCACTAATTTGGACGAAAGGGTGCGAGGTGAAGTCTAATTCGGGGATGGCTAAACAGTCGAAATACATGGCAGAGGATCAATCAATTTGACAACTCAGGATGGCAAAGAATGTACTCTCATTGAGGTATATTTTATTCCAAGTTTATGCAATAATATTATCTTGTTGGGTCAGTTGTCTAAAAATGGTAGCAAAATACCTGATTAAGGGAGATTTATTGTAGGTGAATAATGAGGAAAATGTGATGATAATGAAAGTGAATCGAGCAAATAATATATTGTATAAGGTGGTGATAAATGATACTGATGGTATGTGCCTGTTAACAAAAGCGGATGAAATGACTTGGTTGTGGCACTCACGGCTCATTCATGGGAATTTTAATTCCATGTATTTGATGTCTAACAATAGCATGGGATTTGGGCTACCAGCTTTCTCACACCAGAAGGGCATATGTCAAGGCCGTTTGATGTCCAAACAGGCTAGACATCCATTTCCTGCGAAATCAAATTTATATGCTAAAGAACGCCTTGAACTCATCCATTGAGACATCCGTGGTCCAATCTCACCATCAACTCGAGCTGGTAATATTTTTCCTGTTATTTGTTGATGATTTTAGTCGTGCTATGTGGGTTTATATGCTCAAGACAAAGGACGAGGCACTTGCACACTTCAAAACATTCAAGGCACAAGTTAAAAAGGAATCAAACCATGTCATTAAAGTACTTCGCACACACAGAGGAGGAAAATTTTACTCCCGTGATTTCATAAAATTCTGTGAAGAAATGGGCATTACTCGTCACTTTACAGCCCCTTATACTCCACAATAGAATGGAGTTGTGGAGCGACGCAACAAGACTGTGGTTGCCATGAGAAGGAGCCTTCTGAAAGAAAGAAACATGCCTTAAATTATGTGGAGAGAGGCCATAAGGCATGCTATTTATTTACTAAATCGACTCCCAACTAGAGCAGTTGAGGGAGCTACACCGTATGAGTCATGGTAAAAAAAGAAACCAAATTAGTACCTTATACTCCACAACATAATGGAGTTGTTGAGGGATGCAATAGGACTGTGGTTGCCATGGGAAGGAGCCTTCTGAAGAAAGAAACATGCCTTCAAATATGTGGGGAGAGGCCATAAGGCATGCTGTTTATTTACTAAATCGACTCCCAACTACAGTATTTGAAGGAGATACACCGTATGAGTCATGATCGAAAAAGAAACCAAAATTTGAGCATCTCTTGATTTTTGGTTGCATTACATATATGAAGGTTCCTAATGTGCATACAACAAAGTTGGGTAGCAGAAGTATACGTGTTATTCATCTCGGTAGGAAGTAGGAACAAAGGCCTACCGTATGTTCAATCCAGACACAGGCTGTGTGCACGTCAGCCGTGATGTTGTCTTTGACGAAGCAAAGGGATTGAACTAGAATAATGAAAACAAAAAAAATGAAACCTATCTATCACCTCTTCTTTTATTGTGGCAGGGGTTTTCAGTGATGCAACTCATGACGCGGTACTATCCAGTACTGAAGATAGTAATAAAGACAATAACAACAGTGATGACAGTGGTTTCCAAAGTGAAAGTGCAGGCACTGGAGAATTATCTATCATCCACACAGTCACCTCAGACTGTGTCACATTCATCTACACAATCACCTTAGACGGCGTCATCACAGACATCTCTTGTTCATGGTGACAGTATTGCAAGTCAAGGACACACAGTTGATAATGTTGACAACATATATGATGGTAATGTGTCACCTCATCACTTTCGATCTCTTCATGATATATATGATAAAACTGAGGAGGTGCAGTTAGATGAAAACGTGGCTGATGAGTTGTTATTTACTGGGGTTGATGAGCCAGTATATGAAAAAGAGGCAGTGAAGGAGAATTGTTGGAGACATGCCATGGACTGCGAAATTAGCTCCATAGAGAAGAATAGGACCTAGGAATTGACAACTTACCTCCAGGTCATAAGGCAATTGCTCTTAAATGGGTATACAAAGTCAAGAGGGACACTGACGAGAAGATACTAAAGCACAAGGTGAGGTTATACGTGAAAGGATATGTGTAAAAGTATGGCATTGATTTCGAAGAGGTTTTTGCCCCGGTAATAAGGATGTAAATAGTGCGACTTCTACTAGCATTGGAATCTCAAAACTTATGGGAAGTCCATCATTTGGATGTAAAATCGTCTTTCCTGAATGGAAAACTCTATGAAGAGGTGTACGTACAGCATCCTGAAGGCTACGAAAAGATAGGGCAAGAGTGAAAGGTTTTCAGGTTATTCAAAGTATTATACGGACTTAGATAAGTTCCCCGAGCTTCGTATGTTCAGCTGAATAGAAGTCTTGATAAGCTGGGATTTATTAAGTGTCCCCTAGATCATGCTGTGTACATAAAAAAGGAGGGAAAAGAGACCCTAATTATAGTCATATACGTGGACGACTTAATCATCACAGGTACGGATGTTAACAATATTGCTGGTTTTAAGTCACAGATGAGCAAAGAGTTTGAAATGTGAAACCTGGGTAAGCTGAGTTATTACCTTGGCATCGAGGTAAAATAAGGAGAGGGGCATATCGAGCTTAAGCAGGTTACCTATGCAAGGAAGGTACTAGAAAAGATGGGATGGCCTATCAGATTGTAATCCATCTAAGTTTCCAATGGAACCAAAGATCGAGTTATACAAGGATGAAAAGGGAAACGTGATTGACACCACAGACGATAAAAGCATGCTGGGTGGTTTGAGGTATTTAGTACATGTATACGCGTCCTTATATTGTATATGTATTAGGATTGGTAAGTAGGTTCATGGAGAGGCCAACAGTGTTGCATCAAAATACAGTGAAAAGACAATGAGGTATGTAAAGGGGACGCTGAACTACGGGTTAGTGTATACTAGAGGTCATGGTGATTACATATTGTCTGGTTTTTTATACAGTATCATTGCATGTGATGTTGTGGATAAGAAATCTACAGGTGGTATGGCTTTTTATCTCGATGAATCGGTAATCATGGGTATCTCAAAAACAACGATCTATAGCATTATCATCCTGCGAAGCTAAGTTCATGGCAGCTACAGCTGCATCATGCCAATGAATATGGTTGCATAGCCTGTTAAGTCAGATTATGAATGTTAGAGCTGGGCCAGTAGTGCTTTATATTAATAATAAATCTTCTATCGATCTTCTAAGATCCTAGCATTTCATGGACGCAGCAAACACATAGATGTTCGTTATCATTTAATCCGAGAATGCGTAGAGAAGGGTTTATAGTGATCAAACATATGAGTACTGAGGTGCAGTGAGCAGACATCCTCACCAAGCCCATGTCGATGATAAGTTTGGAAGAATACGTAAGTTCGGGAGTCAAGGATCTTAATCATTTTTAGATTAAAGGGGAGTTTTTGGAATAAATATTTAATCTAAATATGACTATCTGTTTTATTATTTATGCATGTAATGTTGGACTACATCAGCTGTGTATATACATGGTTATATGCAGCTAGAATAAGTCTTAGAGGTTGAGTTTATTTAGGGAAGTAGTGGAGATAAGCCGGGTATGTAGTTCCTGGTTTATACGATAGTCTTTCATGTTTAAAAACAACTGCATGTAGTTTGTTTCATTATCTCTTCAATTCTATCTATTCCGAAATAACATAAAGCAAGTTTAGTCATTGTTGTGAGTTAATATTACTTTATCTGTATCCATCACTGGTAATTCACGTAATTCATAAAAAATAGTCTTGAGTGCTAAACTGTTAGATATAAACTGAAAGTAAATGAATCGTATAACAATGACAACAAGTATGGAAATTCTTTGAAATTATTCTCTTTGCAAAATAGAATATAAAGTACTAAAATAACAGAAAACTCAACACACGCTCCCACAAACTAGGCACTCAGATCCTAGTTTTTCTCCACTACAATGCTAATGACTAACAACTAGTTGGACTCTTTCAAATCCAGCCAACATTTACATATAAACATTGGTTTATTAACTAGATAATTCAGACATAAAAAACTAAACCACATTTAGATTAGTAAGGCCCAACATACTCCCCCTCAATCTAAACGTCTTCAAGCTTCTTGACACTTAGCAGACCTCTCATCTGCTCAAACTTGGTAACTACTAGTGCCTTTGTCAAAATATATGCCGTTGCTCCTTAGTGCTCATAAATTTAATCACTATCAAACCCTTCTCTACGCAGTCCCGAATAAATGATAACGCAAGTCAATATGCTTGCTCCTCCCATAAAATTTAGGATTTTTAGCAAGATCTACAGCAGACCTGTTATCAATAACGACTGGACCGGTTTTGACATTCAGAATAGACCCGAGTACCCTCTATAACCAGATTTCTTGACATTAGCAGTTTTGCCGCCATAAATTCGGCATCACAATGAAAGAGCAACACAACGCTGTTTTTGAGATACCCAGGTTATAAGATTTTCATCGAGATAGAATGCCATCCCTCCGGTGATTTTCCTATCGTCCCCACTTCCTGCCAAATCACTGTTTGAAAATCCTGACAAAATATAATTCACACGTCCTCTGTGTACATCAAACCATAGTGTATCGTCCCCTTCACATATCGACAAATCCTTTTCAAAGTATTCATATATAACTCGGTTGGTCTTTCCATGTATCGACTTACTATCCCCACTACGTATGCAATGTCCGGTCGTGTGTGCACAAGATATTGAAGCCCTCCCACAATGCTCTGGAACTGTGTTGGGTTGACTGTTACTCCCTTTGCATCAGCATGTAGGTGTAACTTATACTCCATAGGATACTTACTGAATTTCATTCAGCCATATCTGCTCGTTTGAGCACTTTCTTGCGTAAGAAGACTGGCAAATCTTGATGAAACCATAGCACTGAACTACCTCCAAACCTAAGTAATAAGACAACTTACCCAAGTCAGACATGTCAAATTCTATACTTATCTCCCCTTTGAATTTGATAATATCTGACTTATTCGTACCAGTGACAATTAGATCGTCCACATAAACCCCAATGAGTAATGACTCTGTACCCATGCATTTCATATAAACCGCATATTCGAAAGGACACTTTTCAAAACCAAGATTCAACAAATATTTATTTAGATGAGCATAACAAGCACGTGGTACTTGACGAAGACCGTATAAGGCTTTTAACTAATGATAAACAGTGTGTTCATGTCCTTTCTTGGCATACCCTTTCGGTTGAGAGACATAAACCTCTTCTTGCTAGACACCATTCAAAAAAGAAGAATTGACGTCCAAATGATGTACTTCCCAATTATTTTAGCTGCCAAGGATAACAAAATGTACTATCTCCAATCTTGTCACAGGTGCCAAAACCTCTTCATAATCGATCACATAATATTGCAGATAGCCCTTTGCGACAAGTCGTTCTTTGTGCTTTGTCACTTCACCATGTTGATCAGTTTTCAATTTAATGACCCACTTGAAATCAATGACCTTGTGCCCCTTTGGTAATGATGTGAGTTCCCACGTATGGTTCCTCTCGATGGCATCGATTTCTTTGTCCATTGTCCTTCCATAGTGGATCTTTGACTACCTGCTCGAACATTGGTTCGTCAACCCCCATCAATAGTAGTTCTTCCTCAATCATTTCAACTACATTCGTGTGTGCATAAATATCACTAAGAATCTGAACTATCGTGGTGTCACACTATCATCGTATGTCTCGAGATACATCAGAACCTGTAGACTCTGTTTGAGGATTCTTAGTAGTTTGTTGTACTGAGTTTGTGGTGATCCAACGACAACTTCAGGTGTTGATGTTGTCATAGGATCAGGCACCTGATCATATGAATCAGTCTCAGGGAAATAAATATCACCTGATCTGCACCAGATGTGGCAGTATTGCTTATACTCTCCCATGACGTGTCTTGTCTTCATTGAACATGACATCCCTGCTGATATGAATACTTCGAGTAAGAGGATCAAACAAGCTATAGGCTTTGGTACCTGGTTCTCGATCAAAGTGCACTACCAATTTACTCTGTCATCCAACTTGGTGTGTTTACTGTAGGAATTTTCATCCAGTTGTGCAACCAAAAACTCTCAATAACTCGAGACTTGGTTTTCTTTGAAACCAGGCTTCGTGTGGCGTAACAGAGGACATAGATCTTTTTGGTAACTTATTCAACACATATACGGCATGCCTGACAGTTTTACCCCAAATTTCGCGAACACTTGTCGTTCCTTCAAAATACTCCTGGCCATGGCTACTACGGTACGATTACAGCGCTCTACAACACGATTTTGTGGTATGTAGGGTGTTGTAAAGTTTCTTAAAATTCCTTGCTCATTGCAAAAATTCTCGAACTCCTTGGAGCAAAATTCACCCCTCGGTCAAATCTCAAAACTGTATGCTCTGTTTTGTGCCATTCTCAACCAGTAACTTGAATTTTCTAAAATTTGTTAGAGCTTTAGATTTTAATTTCAACATATATACCCACATCATACGGGTGTAATCATCAACAATAAACATAAAATACTGATTACCAGTTGGGGTGGACGGTGTTATTGGTCCTCAAAGATCGATGTGAACTAATTCCAAAGCGTGTTTTGCAATAAAATTAGTTTGGGAGGGAAAAGGCTTACGTGTTTGTTTGACATAAGACACCCGATGTAATTTTCCTTTGGTTGAACAAGTGAAGGAAGACCATGTGCCATCTGATTTCTTGACATCATGGACATCGCCTTGAATTAACATGGGCAAGGCATTTATGCCAAACCACGTAGCCTCTTCTCCTCGTCTTAGCAAACATTGATTATTTCCTTCCTCGATTTGAATTTTATATAAATGATTTTCCAATCGTTTCACCTACATCAAAATCCTACCACAACACCCATAAGTGTTCCCCATTTAGCACAACTTTATTCCTTCTTCGGAAACTGACCCAAACTGATTATGTTGTTCCGTAAGGCTGGTATGTAGTACACTCCGTGTAAATCCTTGTTTCTCCATTTTGCATTTGTTTTGATGGAGCCTTTCCCTTCAATCTTCACCAACGACCCATCTGAATTTCGCTTCACCCTCAATTGTTCTATCAAGTTTTTTCAAATTTTTCTCGGTGCCCCGTCATATGGTTGCTAGCCCCATTCTCGAGGTACCATGTATTTTCTTCTGTTTCCTTGCCTGTCCCCGAGTCCTCGTTCTCGGTTAACATAATCACCTCATCTGTAATTTTTTCACACACAACCATGAGTAAAGCAGGCTCATCATCAGTCACTTGTGTTAGATTCATCTCACCCTTTTGTGGTCTAGTTTTCCTTGGCTTTCGACACTCATCGAAACATTTTAACTGGCTCATGTCACGAATAATGCAACTATCCCTTGCACGATAATCACTACCACCTGGAGACGTGCTTTTCCCACTCTTTCTTATCAAAAGAAGCTTACCATCTTTATTTTCTTTCTTTTGCCACTCCTTCAGTTAACAGCAGCCGTTGTCCTTCGTTAGTCTCTGTTTTCCCTTGCATTCCCTGCACTCACTTCTCATGAGCTTTCAGTGAGCCAGTGACCTCTTCCACCGACATGGTTTCTAGATTTCCAAACTGTTCAATAGCCGATGCAATTTGTAAAACCCTGGTTGGTACACCCTTAAAAGCTTCTTTACAATATATTCCCCTTTAATCTCCTCTCCCAAAGATCTGATATTAGTAACCAGACTATAGAGTCTCACACAAAAGTCATCGATATGCTCTGAGTCCTTCATTTTTATGCCTCGAACTTTACTTTGTGCGTTTGTGACTTTGCAGTCTTAACTTTGTCTTTGCCTTAGCTGATGATTTTTATTGCTTCCTAGGCTTCCTTGGACGACTTTTTCTCTGCAAGAGCCAACAATAGATCATCTGGAATCCCCTGGTAGATAATAGCTAATGCTCGTTTGTCCACCTTATCTTCCATCATAGCTTTAGCATATTTAGGCTCGATAGCTTCCCACACAATGCTAGAAGATCACCTTTAATTTTAATGCCCAAACCGTGTAGTTCATTTTTGTAATCATGGGTATCTCAGACCATGGTTTCCCTCTTTGCTCCTGCTCCTTCTTCTCCATCGCCCAAGAAAAGTGATAGCTCTGATACCAGATGTTAGATATAAACTAAAAGTAAAGGAATTGTATAACAATGACAACAAGTATGGAAAGTCTAAAATTGTTGTCTTTGCTCAACAGGAATACAAAGTACTAAAACAGCAGAAAACTCAATACACGCTCTACAAACTAGGCACTCAGATCCTATTTTGTCCACTACAATGCTAATGACTAACAACTAGTTGGACTCTGTCAAATCCGGCCAACGTTTACATATAAACATTGGGTTATTAACTACATAATTCAGACATAATAAAACTAAACCACGTTTAGATTAATAAGGCCCAACATAAACATGCAATTCATGATGTTGCTGCCTTTTGTTAATCACTCTTCATATAATTGAACTGCCATAAGAGCTACATCCACGTATGCTGATATTCGCTTCGCCAGTGAGAGACCCTAAAACCTCACAGAAAAATCAAAATTAGTAAGGTAAAGTAGAACAATCGTATTTCCAAAGCGCTTTGCTTTTAGATTTTACACAGTTTGAGATATTATAAAAGGGATTAAGGGAACCGGTCTTCTAAGCAAATTAAATTAAAAAATTACAAATTATTTTTTATTTGGTTATTTTAATCATATATAACAAATAAAATATAAAATAATTGATGTAATTGGGGTTCTACAATTTAAAAATATGTACAAACAATTATAGAAACATTAAAAATACTGAAAAAGAATAATACTAGGAAATACTTAAATATGGTGATTGAGGTATAACTGGAGAGTTGCATTAACAAGGACAAACACTAATACGCAAGCACGAATTCGAAACTCTTAGGAATTGTTTTTTAATAATATTATTGTACCATCATAATATTGTTTACCTAAGGATAAAATCCTCAACTATAATAAAAATAATTTTAAATGAAACTAAAATATTAAGTATAATAACATGATCATGCAGTTTGAGCAGATTCATGCACCAAAATCTCATTACACTGTTTTGGCATGATTAGGAAGCCCCTAAGTATAATAATATTGTTAATTCCTTTGCTTCCTTTCATGCCTTCTTCTGTCAAGTTTTTCTTCAAAATCTCATACCTCTTATTTTCGATCAGTTCCTCTTACCTTTGAAAAATTGGAACCTCGATTTAAAATTTGGATATAAAGGAACGTCATCATGAAACTCATGTAGTAGGTCATCTACCTTGAAAGTTTTCAAATACTCGTATCTATAAAATGATTAACCAAATAAACTTTATAATTTATTTATTTTATTATATTTAGCTGGCTTTAATATGTTGAATATCTCTAGACAAACCTCTCATTTGTTTAAAAAATCATCACATGGTCCCTTCTTTGAACAATCTTCATATCCTCATACTTTTTATATTTAACATTCTGAATCTTTGGTTTTTTTTACTTCAACTTATACTTACATACTTGTGTTTCTAAATTTTTACCTATAAAATATTACCTAATTTTTTTAGGATGATCACAAAAAAACTGATATTTTACAGAATTAGGTAGAGGAGTTGCTGTAGAACTTTCTACATCATGTTTGAGTTGAGGCCAAGAACATTTCTAACTTACTTAACATTTATCGTCTAATCACGCCTAAGATGATGACTTAGTCCATCATAATGAAAATTCCTAATTAATTTTTGGCATGATGAATTTTTAGGAATGCATAATTGATTAACTCTAGATAACGTCAGTGACATGTTATTCTCTACTGAATCACTTTACCACACGTTGAGAAAATTCATCATCAACGACATACTATTCTTTTATAAAATTAAAACCTCGCTACTTCGTGTTGATGATAACCAATAAATGAGATCTAGGACTCAACAAACCAGCCACCTTATTTAGCATATTAGACTTGTGGTTTAGAACAAAATAAACTTTCTAAATAAAGTATGACCTTTTAAAGATGAATTTTGTAATGAAAGGACGTAATATATGATTTCTTATTTACATTAAAGTCCTTGGAGCATTCCATAATTTGAAAGCAATCAAGATGCACTCATAAAGTTCATCTTTCATACTGAAGGCCTTTATTTTCGACTCATTGTTTAACGCGAATCGATGATATACACTTCATAAACTTATCTTTGTAAATAATATATAATGTTTGACATGTTATACAGACGTGGATAGCGCAACTATATCTCATGAATATCTTATTTATGACTCTACATTCAACACATATTTTTCAACTACCGTCTTTCTTCAACTTTAGTAATGCAAGTACCACACACGGAGTCATACTCTCACGAATAAACCTCTTCTGCAACAACTCATCTACCTAATTCTATAAGATCTACCGTATCGTATTATTCAAATTGGTTTTTGTTCGATATGGATGAATTGGGTGATGCTATGTGTGACTACAGGATCCTATGACTTTTGTTTCACAGGCTCATCTATTGGACCAATCAAATTAAAATGAGGCTTACGTCAAGGGGATCCATTGTCCCCGTACTTATTTCTTCTCTGTGTAGAAGGCCTCTCAAATGTGATTGACCAAACTTCGAGTAACGAGTGTATGACTGGATGCTACATTAGCCCAACTACACCAGCTGTGAGTAATCTGCTATTTGCATATGACAGTTTTCTTCCTATAAGGGAAATGCAGAACGAGTACTAGCAGTTAAGACTCTACAAAAAAGTACGAAGAATGATCAAGACAATTTATTAATTTTCAAGAATCTGGAGTGTTTTACCGTGCGAATGTATGCAGGGTTAAGCAGCAACAATTGTCTGAAACTTTTGGGGTGTTAACTGTTATAATTGACAATAATTATCTTGGACCACCATAATTCATTGGAGGATCAAAAAAGAGAGTTTTTGGTTTTTGAAGGAAAGGATTTGTAAATGAATTTAAAGATGGCGATCGAAACCTATATCTTGTGCAGGTAAATCAGTTTCGATTAAAAATGTAGCTCAATCCATTTTATTGCATGCCTTGTTTCCTCTTGCCTAAAACGTTATATCAAGAAATGGAGGTAGTATTTAACAAGAATTGGTGAAATTCAAGGTCGATAGAGGGAGATGAATAAACTCCCTTGTTGGGATGCTATGAGATGGAGTGAAAGTAAGGGAGGGTTGGGGTTTGGAAGCTTATATGGCTTTAATATTGCTATATTGAGAAAATATTGTTTGAAATTTATGAAGAAACCGAAATAAGATCACTTCTTGGAAGCCAAAATAATTTTGAGATATTAAATGTACGCTTGATAATGGTCTGTTTTAGACTCATTCTCAAGATTCAAAATTAGTTGACTACTCAGACAGTGATTATAGTGATGACTTGGATGACGGAAAGCACTTCGGGGTATGCTTTCCATATCGGATCCGCAGTATTTTCTTGGTCATCAAAAAGAATCCGACAGTTGCCCTCTCAACATGTAAGGCAAAATACATGACAGTAGCAGAATGTGCATGTCAGGGTATGTGCATATGCTACATATTGAACAAGTTAAATATTGCAAAGAAAGATCCGATTAAAATTTACGTGTCACAAAGTCGAAGTAAGCACATCAATAATAAATATCATTTTATTCAAGAGCAAGTGAACGATAAATTTTGGAGTTGGTACATTGTAGGACGGAAGATAATTTAGTGGATATATTTATAAAGTCATTGAATCCGGAGATGTTTTACAAAATAAAAAATAAGCTCAGAATGTGAAGTCGAGTTTGAGGGGGACGACTATTAGAATTTGAAACTCTTCCGGATTCATTATTAATATAATTAATCGCTTGGATTAACATCAATGGAAAACACTAAGAATCACATTAATAGTAATACAACTATGGGGTTGAAGGTGCATGCATGAACTACTTGGAAAAAATCAATGAGAAAGAATCAGTGCAGCTGTACAATTTCAGCTGTCTAAAAGAATTAGAAGTGACAATACAAAGTTGGAACATGTTTGTTAATAAATTATCCCATAAAAATAGTGGTATGGAGCCTGCATGATAAATTAATTATCCCATACAAATATTTAGCTCTATTTTTTCAGTGATATAAATATAAACAAAGTATTTTAGTCAATTACCCTTCCAACAAGCCCAACCATTTTTAACACCATAACCCCTAAACTAGTGTATTAAGTGTTTTAATTGTTGCCTCTCTTATTAGTGCTTGATTATCCTATAATCGAGAAGACAGAAACCCCATCAACAACTTCACAAAAAAGTGATAAGTTAATGAAGAAAAAAATTATCACTAGGAATAACAATTTAGGTTGTTAGTTCATGTTCTTAAATATAAACTATCCACTACTAATATATACTATACTATTATAAGTAAGACATAAGATAATTTGGTTGGTTTGTTAACACGTTCCAAAAATAATTATTAACACTTTCCAAAAAAATAAAAATATATATATAATTAATTTAGAAACACGTTAATTCCGTATAATTAAAAGTAAAATTACATATCCTACATAACTCTCAACACTTGCACACTCCCATCACTCCCATCATAGGCAAAACTCTACTAATGCAAGTCTTAGCACAAACGCTCCATATATTTCGCAGGTTATTAATTAATATATAATAATTCAATTATTACATATCCTACATAACTACCAACACTTGCACACTCCCATCATTGATAAAACTCTATTAATGTAAATCTTAGCAGAAACCCTCCATATATTTCGCATGTTATTAATTAATATATAATAATTGAATTAAGTTACTATTATCAACCTCTTCACTATATTTCTTATATTTACTTTGTCCGGGACATATCTACATAGTTGTTGTTCATAAAGAAAAAAAGGAGTACACTTAGGGATATATAAATTGTACAACTATACCAATTAAAGGGAAAATGAAAAAGAAATTCAAATTGAGTAAACTCATCTTGAGAATATATATGTCTTCTATAAGTTTATAACAAATATAAAAATTATTAAATGAAGTTTTGACCACGAAAAAACTAAAGCTTTTAAGAAAATAAAAATTTTGTTATTAAATTTTTTAATCTCTTAAGATAGAATAAAACAAATTAAGTTTCCATCACAAAGAACACAAAAGGCCATTATAGTTGAAAGATAAATAAATTGAAATAAAAAAAATTAAATATATAAAAAATAAACCATTTAACCCTTGATTAGGTAGCTGGTGCATAGGAGGGGTTACAGGCTGGTAATAATTATTTCATATATAAACTAAATATACATTGCTCTAGGACTGGTACTTGGGATTTGGAGTTCTAACCCTGGCTGAACGTCGCAGCTCTCCTGGACCATTTGCCGAGTTGGAAGAATTCCTAACACACCTCTGCTCTTTGACTGCCACATTTTCTTCCACCATATCATTTTTATTTGATCTCTTTTTCTGAGGCCTTCCTGGTGTCATCTTCAGTACTTGAGGAGTAGCACCGTAACCCTTAACTAGTGTATCAAGTGTTTTAATGGTTGCATCTCTCAATGCTTAATCATCCTATATTGAACAAGATACAAACCACATCAACAACTTCATTGAAAAAACATAAATAAAGAAAAGAGAAATTTGTACTATCCCATTGATCCAAAATATAGGGAATTTGACATTTTCACACATATCAATATGTTTTGAATGAAGTAACGTGTTTCTTTTATGTATAATTGATGAAGAGATATGATCTTGACATTAGATTAGCTTAGCTTTAGAAGAAGATTATGCATGCATGTTCTATGTGACTGTGACATTAACACATCATTTTATTTAGTGTGGACAACCAGCTTTATAATTACAACAAAAATATTAATTTACTTAAAAAAGTGCATCATTTTATAAGTTGACCTGGGGGTCCAAATCTTTAGGGCCGACCCTGATTACATGCATAATATTGCAGGAATTTATGACCTAACCTTCATTCTATAAATGTAATTCTTGCACTAAATGATAGAAATGGAAAAAAATGCAGCATAAATGACTTTTATGTAACCACAGCCCACCCTTCTCAAACAGACATGTTCCCCCAGATAATTGATAAAGATGCCAAGTTTCAGAAATTTCTAGTCCTAACCTTTCCTTGTATCAAAACTAATGGCAGGAAATTAAAGGAATTGGGTGTTACTAAATAATTGATTTTAATCCAACTATAGGTTATTTATGACTTATAACATGACTCGTGAGAAAATTATCGCAAATAGTTTGATAGCTTTTCGGGAGAAGGGGGTTACTTTTAGGAACTTATATTAATATTCTAACACTTAATATAAGATGTTGTGTAAGGGCTTTCCTGTAAAAGTTACTTAATATAAAATAAGATAGTCCGCAATTTGAACTTAAATTCAATCTTAATTCTTAAGCAATCATAAACACAATTAGGAAATGTTTAAATTTACCTCAATGTAAGTGTAAAACACGGTAGGAGAATTTGAAGCTAACACTAATCTTGTCAATATAAGAGCCTCAAGCTTTAAAGCTGAGGTAGAGGACTTGTCCTTCTAAAGAAAACAGAAAAAATAACAAGCTAAGAAGTTGGATAATATAAAAATTTGCAAGCTGAAGGTAGATTAGTAAAACGTGGAATAATACTTACACACAAGGCATTTTATATCTCTGGAAGGAGAATTTTAAAATTGTTTACCACGCAGTCCGGCAAGACAACCGCCAGTTCTTTCAAAACTGAAAGTGCGGCAACCTGCAGAAATTTAAGGCATCTTGAAACCCTGATAATTATTGAAAATTAGAGAACTAAGATTTCAGAAGGTTTCGACCTTTGTGTTGACAGATATCCCTCGCAGCTGCCTGTGAACCAATTTAACAATCTTTGGTACTTCTTGTTTCAGTAAACATATGGGACTGCTGGACAAATAGAGACAAAAAATTCAATAAGCAATCATATTCATATACCTTAAGTAAGTATATTATTTTCTGAAGGAATGAAGGACAAGAAACTTCTTGAGAGATGCTAGATAGACCCCCTAAGGTGGAGCAAGAAATCGATAATCAGTTAATACATTTGCATGAGACCTGGCGATATGGACAGAAAATTATATAACTGACAAAACAAAACCAAAATAAATAACATGATTCAACTGAAAATAAAATTTTTTAAAAAGGTTTGGATTGGTTCCAAAACCACTTATTACCAGCTCTCAAATATGTGATAACCATATTATGTATATAACTCTAAATTAGGATAACCATACCTAAAATATTTTCCCAAAAAACATCTTGACACTACAACAAATCTGGCCAATTACGACGGTTTTTTTGAACTGAAATCGTTGTAATTGAGAAATTTACGATGGAAAAAAAATCATCGTTTTTGGTCGAGTAGTAAGTTCATTTTTTCGTCACAAGATAAAATTGCGTCGCAAGTTAGGAAGTAGGGGCCCACATACCCAATAAAATCATAAATCTATTTACGACGGCACATACCCAATAAAATAATAAATCTATTTACAACGAAATATATTCCGTCGTAAGTTAGTTACTTATGACGGAGGAATCGTCGGATGCTTCCTTGTGGGACCTATTTTTGATAAAATATAACATAAATTTACGACGCAATTATACGTCATAAATTAGTAACTTCTGACAGAAAAGAATGTTGTATTCTGGGAGTTGGGGCCAACTTACGACGGAATATGTGATGAACAACCGTCGTAAGTTTGTTGTTTTAGAATAGCAAATTCCGATTTTTCAATTTCCCACAATTTTCGGCTTTCGATTTAAATTCTATAAAATACAACAAAAAACAATCAAAACTGTTGGAACAACTAACTAGTGTTTAATCCTGAATTGTTGTTTCAAATATTTTAGAAATATTTTTCAACAATCCAACCGTATGGATTTCAATATATATATATATATATATATATATATATATATATTAGTGATATAACCAAAATTTCATATCAAAATAATTTTATTTGATTTGCCATTTTGACAGTCAAGCATCAGTTTGACTTGTACAACTAATTAGTGTTTAATCCAGAATTGGTGTTTCGATTATTTTAAAAATATTTTTCAGCGATCCAACCGTATAGATTTCAATAGATATATATATATATATATATATATTAGTGATATAACAAAAATTTCATATCAAAATAATTTTATTTCGTTTGCCATTTTAACAATCAAAGATCAGTTTGACTAGTACAAATAACTAGTGTTGAATCCTGAATTGGTCTTTTGATTATTTAAAAATTATTTTTCAACGATCCAATTGTATGGATGTCAATATATATATATATATATATATATTAGTAATATCACAAATGTTTCATATCAAAATAATTTTATTTGTTTCCATTCTAACAGTAAAACTTCAGTTTGACTTGTACAACTAATTAGTACTAAATCCTGAATTAGTGTTTCAATTATTTTAAAAACTATTTTTCAACAATCCAACTGTATAGATATCAATAGATATAGATATTAGTGATATAACCAAATTTCACATCAAAATAATTTCATCAGTTAAACATCAGTTTGACTAGTACAGCTAACAAGTGTTTAATCCTGAATTAGTATTTCGATTATTTTAAATATATTTTTCAATGATACAACCTTATGGATGTCAATATATATATATATATATATATATATATATATATATTAATGATATAACCAAAATTTCATATCAAAATAGTTTTATTTGGTTTGCCATTTTAAAACTTAAGCATCAGTTTGACTGTTACGACTAACTAGTGTTTAATCCTAAATTCGTGTTTCGATTATTTTAAAAATATTTTTCAACGATCCAACCGTATGAATGTCAATATATATATATTAGTGATATAACCAAAATTTTATATCAAATAATTTTAGTTGGTTTCCATTTTAAGAGTCAAACATCAGTTCTAATAATACAACTAACTGATAATTAGTTCTGAATTTGTGTTTCGATTATTTAAAAAAAATCATCAATCCAACCGTATGGATGACAATATATATATATATATTAATGATAATCAATGTTTCATATTAAATTATTTTATAAAAATATTTAATTTTTTTTCTGTAATTCTTGAAATGTCACCAAAACAAATAAATGATGACATTAATATGGTTGGATCATGAAATAATATTTTTTAAAAATTGAAATTATCAAAAATCATGTGCTAATTTATGCCGGAATCCGCCATAAATTATTATCTACAAAGAAATGGAGATAAGTCAAATTTACCGCCAAAATTTTGGGGAAAAGTTAAATTTCCCTCTGATAACTTACGACGAATTTTAATTTCCGTCTTAAATTAGATGTTCAAATGTTTTCCGTCACAAATAGTTCATCATAAATTTAGGTGAAATATATTTTTTGTTTAATTTCAAATTATAATTTTAGTAAAAATATTTAACTTACGACGAAATGTTCAAATCGTCGCAATTTTAAATGATTTTTATTTTCCCGCCAAAAGTTTGCGGAAAAGTTAAATTTCCCTCTTTGATAACTTACGACGATTTTTATTTTCCGTCGTAAATTTTAATAAAAATAATTAACTTACGACGAAATGTATAAATCATCACAACTTCAAATAATTTTCATTTTTGTTAATCGTATCGTGCATAATTTTATTAATAAAATACTAAACTTACGACGATTTTGGGTTTCGTCATAAATAATTACGACATTTTACTTTTATCCGTTGTAAGTTGGGCGCGTATTTTTCCATCCGTAAGTTGACCGTCGTAATTGGCCTATTTTGTTGTAGTGTGAGTTTAACACTCACCGAAATGTATCCATAGGTTTTAATACACACTGATATGTATTTACCTTTTACACATAATCAGATTTTGAAAGTATTTTAAGATGATAAGGCAAAAGATTAGAAATATATAAATACAGTGCAAATTTACCTGGGCCCATCTTCATTGTGCCCCTTCCTGGCATTTCATGTCTGGCGTAGTAGCTCATTAAAAGTATTGAACACATCCATCTACATTAGGAAGATCTGAGAATTAGATCAGCTAGCATTCGATAAAAGAGGATAAAACATACAGTTTGTCGGTCCTAACCTTAACAACTTCTTCTTTTTCTCCGAATCTGTCCATCAATTTCGGGCAAGCCTGCAGGTACAGTAGTTCATAACCATTTAGGGTGACTTACTTTCCTTTTGTTCGAAACACAGCAGGTACAAACTTGCATGCCCTTTCTTTGTACTTTCATATACTTCTATTTTCTTTTCTATGTTTTTGCAGCCTTATAGTAACTTTTGCACAGGTTTTTACATGATTTTTTTTGTTGTACAGAAAAGAAATATTTAACGAAGACCTATTAAAATTAGTTACTTTGTAAAATGGTTAAAGCAAAATTAGTTGACTAATGAGTTAATTATGAACAACAGCTTCTACAAAGTCAAAATAAAAATGAGAAATAAAACTTTAAGCACGCCGGAGTTTGAAGCCATCTAATAATTGATATTACCTCCACAAATAGCTTTGGGAGCATCTCCGGACGAGAAATAATTAAAGATGCTAAACATTTTACAGCAGCCCTCCGGACTTTCCAGCTAACATCTGTTATACCCAAAATTTGGCATTGAATTAACTCGGGTCAAATGTGGATTACGTGCGGTCAAACTCGGTATTGCGTTGTAGAAGATTAGGACGCGTCCAGGCACAAAGGACGCGCCTACTTGTGAGAAGATGTGTTATAGTCTGGTAATGACGAAGCATGAGAGTGCGTGATCAGTATAAGACGCGCCCAAGCTATGTGGACGCGTCAACCATGGTTAGAGTACTTGGCAAATATGGTCTTGTGGCAATAGACGCTGGAGGACGCGTCTGCCTTGATCATGACGCGCCCTAATAAGTGGAATAATTTGCATGATGGTTTTTGAGGAGACGGTGCAAGTTTTATGAGGGTGAGGACGCGCCCAATGTGTTAGGACGCGTCCTGTGATTGGTCTATGTGTTCTCAATGGTTACATCAGGACAAAACTTGCATGGATAGGAGCAATGAAGGTTATTTTTACTAATATATTTGTTGCAGGTACCCTTTGAAGAATTCCCTCCTTGAGACGGTCAAGGAGAGGGATGTCCGTGAAAAGCTTGAAGGCCTCCAGGGGTATGCCTGATGATTGAAGGCCTCCTCCTGTATTCAACGGGTGTCCTCGTTGGGGATGCGGGGTTAACTTTGGTGTGTGCTTTGGAAACTCTATTCTTGTATTCAACGGGTGTCCTCGGTGGAGAACTTTGGAGTCATCCTGCACTTTGCACCCAAGAGCTTGGGATCACCTGTCCTGTTATCTGGTGGGTTATCCTCATTCGGGGGACATGGATGCGTCCGGCACTTGGGCTGAACCGTGGCTATACCTGTGTTCATAAATCAAGGGAGATAGCTGTAGCGGAGTTTTATTCTTGCGCAGGGAGATGCATTATCCATGAAGTCCTGCGATTAAGGACGAGCCTTTGGCCTTCGCGGTTGGTCGTCATAGTTGGAGATTCTTAAAGCTAGCAGAAGACGGACTTCGGATGGTCTTCTACCGGGCCTAGGAATAAGAAGTCTAAGCCCATTAGATTTCTTGTTCTACAAGAACTACGTCAGGCTTGATCCCTATATAAAGGGTACGTAGGCACATTGAGAGGGTAAGAAGTTGAGAGCTGATAAGAGAGCTACCACTTACTTTGATCAATCTCAGCCTAAAATAACCACAAACCACCATACACTGCTTGATTTTCTGGCAATGAACCACTGTCACAGATCTTAGTTCCGGTGAAAAACCTGAATCTTTGTTGTTACCAGATCCCTCCGTCAACAAATTGGCGCTAGAAGGTGGGGTGCTAATTATGGTCGTAATTTTAGGAGGAAAAGATGTCTTATAATCATGATGGAAGTTCTTATGATGGAAGTGACAACAGATCTGAAGGAGAAGGCGAGGGAGGCTACACTCGCCATGAACCCTACGTTCCCAGAAACATGGCGGATCCACAAAAAGCTCCGGATGTGGGGGGAACACCACCAGTTCTCATCAGTAACGCTGATATCTTGGAGCAGTTGTATCGCATAGGGGATACTCTTAATAGTTTTCACTCAAGACTGAACACGGTGCAGCGTCGGAGAACGAGGAGAGGTCGTCATTTTCCCCGTCACGACGATGTCGTGGGGAAGGCACCGGTAGTTGAAGGAGATACCCAGGGTAGTGGGGAAAACCCGTGAATCACTCTGTGGCGCTTGGAATATTCTGATGATGTAGAGCCTATTATGGAGCTTATCGATGAGGACACTGATGGGAGAGAAAGGCCTCGCCTTGGTAACCAGGTGGTGCCACGCCTACATTGGTCTGGGCGTACGATGGATGAGTGTCATCATATGGAGAACACTCAAAATTAAGATGAGGAAGGAAGGGATCTTTTAACCTTGAAAAGAAGGCTTGGCATAAGGTTGGAATATGACGATTTGAGGATGTTGCTGGTAGAATGGCAAAAGGAAGGAACATTGGAGAGGCGAGGCCCCGTGACACAACGCGTGTGCCCCCTGCATTCCAAAGGGATGATAGGGCGCAGCACCGCGAGCACGAGCGTGCCCCTCCGCGAGGAAGGCCTGGGAATTACTACCGAGGATATCAGAGGAATGAACGAAGAATGATGAGATACCAATACGGAATAACACCCTACAATGGTAGGAGAGATGGAGCACCCTCCACTGAAGAAGCCCCTGTCGTTATCCCTGTAGTTTCTCACAGTGGTACGGGTAATGGCACCAGGGCGCGTCCTCATAACCAGGACGGTGGTCGAATTCAAGTAAGAGTGTGGAAAAATGTTCAAAACTAAGATGGTAACATGCCACAGCCGCAGCCTCAGGGCGAGGGGCAGCGAGATCCACCGTTACACCCGGGGGGTAATCAAAGGGAGCTACAACAAGTCGCAGAGTAACCCCAATAGCCTAATGTTCAAACCATTCCTGGAGTAGGGATGTTTAATGTGAATGATCTCAAGAGGCTGCTCAACCATCTTGAGGGAGGAAGAGTAACCGCGACTGCGCAAGCTCCTTCTCCTTTTCCTGCTGTTGTGAGAGAGGCGCAATTGCGTGCAGGATACAGGAACACAACCAATGACTTGCGTTTTCATGGGAATTATGATCATGTAGAATTCCTGGGGCGCTTTAACATTGAAATGGATGTATATCAAGTACCTGATTTGGCTCGATGCCATCTTCTGGCGGCCACTTTTAGAGAAGGCGCTCAGCAGTGGTTCCAAAAACTTGGTCCAGGTGTGATCACATCCTGCGAACATATGAGAACTTTTTTTTTGACTCAATTTCAAGCCGCACTGAAGTACACACCACCAGTTACCACACTGGCTAATGTGAAACAGAAGGAAGGAGAAAGTTTAACTTCATACTTCAAAAGGTTTAATGCAGAATCCACTTTGGTAAGGGGTGCAACTAATGAAATGCTGAAAATACTTCTTATAGCTGGATTGCGTGTGGGAACGGATTTCTGGAAGCACCTGCAAGGAAAGGACCCTGTGTCATTAGCTGATGTACTTGCGCAGGCAGAATCATTCAAAACAATTGAATAGTCACTTCCAGAGATAAAAAAGAATGACAACCCATAACTCCAAGGGGCGATTCAAGAGAAGGGATAGATCCTTGAGCCCAGTTTATCAGAGGAATGCTAGAAGCCCTAATAGAGTGAACACCGTGAACACGCGGAGAGAGTGGAGCCCGCCATCGAACTATAAGAGAAGGGTCAGCAATTTAACACCGTTGGCGGCATCCATTGATCATATCTTTGAGGTAAATAAGGAAAGAGGAATCTTCAAGAAGCCCAACCGTCTAACTTCATGGCAAAGCAGAGACAAAAAGAAGTATTATGATTACCATGAGTCCACCGGCCATGACACCCACGAGTGTCGTCACCTAAAAGATGAAATTGATGAATTGATCAAGGCTGCGTACCTGGGAGAATGGATTGACAAGGTGAAACAACGCAGGGGAAGCGATGACAAGGGTAAGGATGAAAGATAGCCCCGCGGGCGGAAGATGTTGAAAAAATAGCAGAAGTTATGTTTCAGAGGGTTGACAGTATCAGGGTGATTTTTGGAGGACACCCTTTTGTTGGTGATAGTAATCGAGCATTGAAAAGAAACGCGAGAGAGGCGCAACATCCGCCACTCATCAACATTCAAAGCTTGGAAGATAGACCTCCGAAGATCTTTAAGGGAGAGTCCACTGACATTACATTTAAGGAAAAAGAATCAAGGTGGGTGCATCATCTCCACAACGATGCGATGGTGATTACCATGCTTATTGGTGCAATGAATGTACATCGAGTCTTCTTGGACAATGGGAGTTCTGCGAACATCTAGTATTACAGCACATACAAAAAATTGGGTTTCCCGGATAGCGACATGTAATTTGAAGATGCACACGTCTATGGCTTTACTAGAGAAGCAGTGAGAGTTATGGGTTCGTTTAGGCTTCCCGTCACACTCGGTGAAGGAGCTTTTTCGGTCACTCAAATGATAGACTTCAAAGTGCTGGATCAGGATTCCGCGCACAACGTGTTAGTCGGCAGACCTTGGTTACGAGCGTTCAGGGTGATAACCTCGATACATCACTTGATAATAAAGTTCCCAACACCAAACGGAGTACGCAGTCTGAGAGGGTCGCAATACGAGTCACGCGACTGCTATCACAAGGCTGTTAAAGAATTCCGCAGGAGACGGTACGAGGGAAAGGGTCTCCCATTTGAGGGTACGGAGGACATTCATACAAAACAAAGCGGAGAAGTTCATGCCCACTATTTCGTAGAAGGCCCCGAAGAGGAAGAAACCTATGTCACTGGGAACTCTGTTTTGACTTTGGGGAGTGTTTCGAGGATCCGTAGTGTGGAAGAAGTTGTGGTGAACCATGCAGAGGAGATCATGCAGAAGGAGGTTAATGGGGAGAAATTGGAAGGAAGAAGTAAGATTTTGCAAGTTCTCCGAAATAACTTCAAAGTGGATGCTCCTCAAAGGGAGGACGCGCCTTTCAAGAATAAAAATGGAATTGAGGTTGATTCTCCTCCATATGAGGAAGCGCCCTCTTCACCTGCGTTGCACAAAACTATGCCTTGTCCTGAGGTAGATGCTCCCACTCATGGGGACGCGCCCTCAGATGCAAAAGTGCAAGTCGAGGACCCCCGAGACTTTGATTTCGATTTGGATCCCAGGATCCCTATGCCCGCCGAAAAGATGGGATCGGCCGAAGACACAATATCTATTCCGGTTGACAAAGATGACCCGAACAAGGTTTTGAAAGTGGGATCCCAGTTAGATGATGAAACGAGGGGAAGTCTTACCCGCTTCTTAATTGTAAATCTTGATGTCTTCGCATGGAGTCATTCATACATGGTGGGAATCGACCCAGAGATAATGTATCACCGGTTGAACATCTTCCCGAATTGTACAGGCATACGTCAAAAATGCCGCCTGGTGAGCGGGGAAAGGGCGATAGCATTAAAAGAAGAAGTAGACCGGTTATTGGAGGTGGGACTAATCAAAGAATCATTCTACCCCGAATGGCTTACAAATCCAGTGCTTGTGAAAAAGCTGAACGAAAAGTGGAAGACATGTGTGGATTTCACATATCTCAATAAGGCATGTCCAAAGGATAGCTTCCCGCTCCCAGGAATTGATCAGTTGGTTGACGCGACAGCAGGGCATGCATTGCTGAGTTTCATGGATGCATACTCTGGTCACAATCAAATTCTGATATATGGCCCTGATCAAGAACATACATCCATCATCACTGACAGGGGGTTATACTGTTACATAGGAATGCTGTTTGGTTTAATCAATGCTGGCACAACCTACCAGCGGTTGGTAAACATGATGTTCAAAAACGAGTAAATAGGGGGAGCTCACGGGGAAGAGATTAAACCAGGGGCAAAGATTTTTCCAGGGGTAGCCAGGACAGAGCCAAAATATGTTGTTTCAATTACAGTGCTTATGGTCACTATGCTGCAGAGTGTCGTAAGCCCAAGCGAGCGAAGAATCAATCACATGAGGTGAACTTGACTCAGATAAATGATGACGAACCTACCCTTTTGTTGGTAGAATGTAAGCCTGTTAAAGATGAAATGATTCTGTTGAATGAAGAAAGAATGCACCTAATGTTGAATGGAACAGGTCACGAAAGGCAAAGGGACACAATTGTGTGGTACCTTGACAATGGAGGTCATAACCACATGACAGGTTACCGTTCAAAGTTCACTAATTTGGACGAAAGGGTGCGAGGTGAAGTCTAATTCGGGGATGGCTAAACAGTCGAAATACATGGCAGAGGATCAATCAATTTGACAACTCAGGATGGCAAAGAATGTACTCTCATTGAGGTATATTTTATTCCAAGTTTATGCAATAATATTATCTTGTTGGGTCAGTTGTCTAAAAATGGTAGCAAAATACCTGATTAAGGGAGATTTATTGTAGGTGAATAATGAGGAAAATGTGATGATAATGAAAGTGAATCGAGCAAATAATATATTGTATAAGGTGGTGATAAATGATACTGATGGTATGTGCCTGTTAACAAAAGCGGATGAAATGACTTGGTTGTGGCACTCACGGCTCATTCATGGGAATTTTAATTCCATGTATTTGATGTCTAACAATAGCATGGGATTTGGGCTACCAGCTTTCTCACACCAGAAGGGCATATGTCAAGGCCGTTTGATGTCCAAACAGGCTAGACATCCATTTCCTGCGAAATCAAATTTATATGCTAAAGAACGCCTTGAACTCATCCATTGAGACATCCGTGGTCCAATCTCACCATCAACTCGAGCTGGTAATATATTTTTCCTGTTATTTGTTGATGATTTTAGTCGTGCTATGTGGGTTTATATGCTCAAGACAAAGGACGAGGCACTTGCACACTTCAAAACATTCAAGGCACAAGTTAAAAAGGAATCAAACCATGTCATTAAAGTACTTCGCACACACAGAGGAGGAAAATTTTACTCCCGTGATTTCATAAAATTCTGTGAAGAAATGGGCATTACTCGTCACTTTACAGCCCCTTATACTCCACAATAGAATGGAGTTGTGGAGCGACGCAACAAGACTGTGGTTGCCATGAGAAGGAGCCTTCTGAAAGAAAGAAACATGCCTTAAATTATGTGGAGAGAGGCCATAAGGCATGCTATTTATTTACTAAATCGACTCCCAACTAGAGCAGTTGAGGGAGCTACACCGTATGAGTCATGGTAAAAAAAGAAACCAAATTAGTACCTTATACTCCACAACATAATGGAGTTGTTGAGGGATGCAATAGGACTGTGGTTGCCATGGGAAGGAGCCTTCTGAAAGAAAGAAACATGCCTTCAAATATGTGGGGAGAGGCCATAAGGCATGCTGTTTATTTACTAAATCGACTCCCAACTACAGTATTTGAAGGAGATACACCGTATGAGTCATGATCGAAAAAGAAACCAAAATTTGAGCATCTCTTGATTTTTGGTTGCATTACATATATGAAGGTTCCTAATGTGCATACAACAAAGTTGGGTAGCAGAAGTATACGTGTTATTCATCTCGGTAGGAAGTAGGAACAAAGGCCTACCGTATGTTCAATCCAGACACAGGCTGTGTGCACGTCAGCCGTGATGTTGTCTTTGACGAAGCAAAGGGATTGAACTAGAATAATGAAAACAAAAAAAATGAAACCTATCTATCACCTGCTTCTTTTATTGTGGCAGGGGTTTTCAGTGATGCAACTCATGACGCGGTACTATCCAGTACTGAAGATAGTAATAAAGACAATAACAACAGTGATGACAGTGGTTTCCAAAGTGAAAGTGCAGGCACTGGAGATAATTATCTATCATCCACACAGTCACCTCAGACTGTGTCACATTCATCTACACAATCACCTTAGACGGCGTCATCACAGACATCTCTTGTTCATGGTGACAGTATTGCAAGTCAAGGACACACAGTTGATAATGTTGACAACATATATGATGGTAATGTGTCACCTCATCACTTTCGATCTCTTCATGATATATATGATAAAACTGAGGAGGTGCAGTTAGATGAAAACGTGGCTGATGAGTTGTTATTTACTGGGGTTGATGAGCCAGTATATGAAAAAGAGGCAGTGAAGGAGAATTGTTGGAGACATGCCATGGACTGCGAAATTAGCTCCATAGAGAAGAATAGGACCTAGGAATTGACAGACTTACCTCCAGGTCATAAGGCAATTGCTCTTAAATGGGTATACAAAGTCAAGAGGGACACTGACGAGAAGATACTAAAGCACAAGGTGAGGTTATACGTGAAAGGATATGTGTAAAAGTATGGCATTGATTTCGAAGAGGTTTTTGCCCCGGTAATAAGGATGTAAATAGTGCGACTTCTACTAGCATTGGAATCTCAAAACTTATGGGAAGTCCATCATTTGGATGTAAAATCGTCTTTCCTGAATGGAAAACTCTATGAAGAGGTGTACGTACAGCATCCTGAAGGCTACGAAAAGATAGGGCAAGAGTGAAAGGTTTTCAGGTTATTCAAAGTATTATACGGACTTAGATAAGTTCCCCGAGCTTCGTATGTTCAGCTGAATAGAAGTCTTGATAAGCTGGGATTTATTAAGTGTCCCCTAGATCATGCTGTGTACATAAAAAAGGAGGGAAAAGAGACCCTAATTATAGTCATATACGTGGACGACTTAATCATCACAGGTACGGATGTTAACAATATTGCTGGTTTTAAGTCACAGATGAGCAAAGAGTTTGAAATGTGAAACCTGGGTAAGCTGAGTTATTACCTTGGCATCGAGGTAAAATAAGGAGAGGGGCATATCGAGCTTAAGCAGGTTACCTATGCAAGGAAGGTACTAGAAAAGATGGCCTATCAGATTGTAATCCATCTAAGTTTCCAATGGAACCAAAGATCGAGTTATACAAGGATGAAAAGGGAAACGTGATTGACACCACAGACGATAAAAACATGCTGGGTGGTTTGAGGTATTTAGTACATGTATACGCGTCCTTATATTGTATATGTATTAGGATTGGTAAGTAGGTTCATGGAGAGTCCAACAGTGTTGCATCAAAATACAGTGAAAAGAACAATGAGGTATGTAAAGGGGACGCTGAACTACGGGTTAGTGTATACTAGAGGTCATGGTGATTACATATTGTCTGGTTTTTTATACAGTATCATTGCATGTGATGTTGTGGATAAGAAATCTACAGGTGGTATGGCTTTTTATCTCGATGAATCGGTAATCACATGGGTATCTCAAAAACAACGATCTGTAGCATTATCATCCTGCGAAGCTAAGTTCATGGCAGCTACAGCTGCATCATGCCAATGAATATGGTTGCATAGCCTGTTAAGTCAGATTATGAATGTTAGAGCTGGGCCAGTAGTGCTTTATATTAATAATAAATCTTCTATCGATCTTCTAAGATCCTAGCATTTCATGGATGCAGCAAACACATAGATGTTCGTTATCATTTAATCCGAGAATGCGTAGAGAAGGGTTTTATAGTGATTAAACATATGAGTACTGAGGTGCATTGAGCAGACATCCTCACCAAGCCCATGTCGATGGATAAGTTTGGAAGAATACGTAAGATTCTGGGAGTCAAGGATCTTAATCATTTTTAGATTAAAGGGGAGTTTTTTGGAATAAATATTTAATCTAAATATGACTATCTGTTTTATTATTCATGCATGTAATGTTGGACTACATCAGCTGTGTATATACGTGGTTATATGCAGCTAGAATAAGTCTTAGAGGTTGAGTTTATTTAGGGAAGTAGTGGAGATAAGCCGGGTATGTAGTTCCTGGTTTATAGGATAGTCTTTCATGTTTAAAAACAACTGCATGTAGTTTGTTTCATTATCTCTTCAATTCTATCTATTCCGAAATAACATAAAGCAAGTTTAGTCATTGTTGTGAGTTAATATTACTTTATCTGTATCCATCACTTGTAATTCACGTAATTCATAAAAAATAGTCTTGAGTGCTAAACTGTTAGATATAAACTGAATGTAAATGAATCGTATAAGAATGACAACAAGTATGGAAATTCTTTGAAATTATTCTCTTTGCAAAATAAGAATATAAAGTACTAAAATAACAGAATACTCAACACACACTCCCACAAACTAGGCACTCAGATCCTAGTTTTTCTCCACTACAATGCTAATGACTAACAACTAGTTGGACTCATTCAAATCCAGCCAACATTTACATATAAACATTGGTTTATTAACTAGATAATTCAGACATAATAAAACTAAACCACATTTAGATTAGTAAGGCCCAACATACTCCCCCTCAATCTAAATGTCTTCAAGCTTCTTGACACTTAGCAGACCTCTCATCTGTTCAAACTTGGTAACTACTAGTGCCTTTGTCAAAATATATGCCCGTTGCTCCTTAGTGCTCATAAATTTAATCACTATCGAACCCTTCTCTACGCAGTCCCGAATGAAATGATAACGCAAGTCAATATGCTTGCTCCTCCCATAAAATTTAGGATTTTTAGCAAGATCTACAGCAGACCTGTTATCAATAACGACTGGACCGGTTTTGACATTCAGAATAGACCCGAGTACCCTCTATAACCAGATTTCTTGACATTTAGCAGTTTTTGCCGCCATAAATTCGGCATCACAAAATGAAAGAGCAACACAACGCTGTTTTTGAGATACCCAGGTTATAAGATTTTCATCGAGATAGAATACCATCCCTCCGGTGATTTTCCTATCGTCCCCACTTCCTGCCAAATCACTGTTTGAAAATCCTGACAAAATATAATTCACACGTCCTCCTGTGTACATCAAACCATAGTGTATCGTCCCCTTCACATATCGACAAATCCTTTTCAAAGCATTCATATATAACTCGGTTGGTCTTTCCATGTATCGACTTACTATCCCCACTACGTATGCAATGTCCGGTCGTGTGTGCACAAGATATTGAAGCCCTCCCACAATGCTCTGGAACTGTGTTGGGTTGACTGTTACTCCCTTTGCATCAGCATGTAGGTGTAACTTATACTCCATAGGATACTTTACTGAATTTCATTCAGCCATATCTGCTCGTTTGAGCACTTTCTTTGCGTAAGAAGACTGGCAAATCTTGATGAAACCATAGCACTAAACTACCTCCAAACCTAAGTAATAAGACAACTTACCCAAGTCAGACATGTCAAATTCTATACTTATCTCCCCTTTGAATTTGATAATATCTGACTTATTCGTACCAGTGACAATTAGATCGTCCACATAAACCCCAATGAGTAATGACTCTGTACCCATGCATTTCATATAAACCGCATATTCAAAAGGACACTTTTCAAAACCAAGATTCAACAAATATTTATTTAGATGAGCATAACAAGCACGTGGTACTTGACGAAGACCGTATAAGGCTTTTAACTAATGATAAACAGTGTGTTCATGTCCTTTCTTGGCATACCCTTTCGGTTGAGAGACATAAACCTCTTCTTACTAGACACCATTCAAAAAAGAAGAATTGACGTCCAAATGATGTACTTCCCAATTATTTTTAGCTGCCAAGGATAACAATAAATGTACTGTCTCCAATCTTGTCACAGGTGCCAAACCTCTTCATAATCGATCACATAATGTTGCAGATAGCCCTTTGCGACAAGTCGTTCTTTGTGCTTTGTCACTTCACCATGTTGATCAGTTTTCAATTTAATGACCCACTTGAAATCAATGATCTTGTGCCCCTTTGGTAATGAGGTGAGTTCCCACGTATGGTTCCTCTCGATGGCATCGATTTCTTTGTCCATTGCATCCTTCCATAGTGGATCTTTGACTACCTGCTCGGAACATATTGGTTCGTCAACCCCCATCAATAGTAGTTCTTCCTCAATCATTTCAACTACATTCGTGTGTGCATAAATATCACTAAGACATCTGAACTGTCGTGGTGTCACACTATCATCGTACCTGTCTCGAGATACATCAGAACCTGTAGACTCTGTTTGAGGATTCTTAGTAGTTTGTTGTACTGAAGTTTGTGGTGATCCAACGACAACTTCAGGTGTTGATGTTGTCATAGGATCAGGCACCTGATCATATGAATCAGTCTCAGGGAAATGAAATATCACCTGATCTGCACCAGATGTGGCAGTATTGCTTATACTCTCCCATGACTGTGTCTTGTCTTCATTGAACATGACATCCCTGCTGATATGAATACTTCGAGTAAGAGGATCAAACAAGCTATAGGCTTTGGTACCTGGTTCTCGATCAAAGTGCACTACCAATTTACTCCTGTCATCCAACTTGGTGGTGTTTACTGTAGGAATTTCATCCAAGTTGTGCAACCAAAAACTCTCAATAACTCGAGACTTGGTTTTCTTTGAAACCAGGCTTCGTGTGGCGTAACAGAGGACAGAGATCTTTTTGGTAACTTATTCAACACATATACGGCATGCCTGACAGTTTTACCCCAAAATTTCATAAACACTTGTCGTTCCTTCAAAATACTCCTGGCCATGGCTACTACGGTACGATTACAGCGCTCTATAACACGATTTTGTTATGGTATGTAGGGCGTTGTAAAGTTTCTTAAAATTCCTTGCTCATTGCAAAAATTCTCGAACTCCTTGGAGCAAAATTCACCCCTCGGTCAAATCTCAAAACTTGTATGCTCTGTTTTGTGCCATTCTCAACCAGTAACTTGAATTTTCTAAAATTTGTTAGAGCTTTAGATTTTGATTTCAACATATATACCCACATCATACGGGTGTAATCATCAACAATAAACATAAAATACTGATTACCAGTTGGGGTGGACGGTGTTATTGGTCCTCAAAGATCGATGTGAACTAATTCCAAAGCGTGTTTTGTAATAAAATTAGTTTGGGAGGGAAAAGGCTTACGTGTTTGTTTCGACATAAGACACCCGATGTAATTTTCCTTTGGCTGAACAAGTGAAGGAAGACCATGTGCCATCTGATTTCTTGACATCATGGACATCGCCTTGAATTAACATGGGCAAGGCATTTATGCCAAAAACCACGTAGCCTCTTCTCCTCGTCTTAGCAAACATTGATTATTTCCTTCCTCGATTTGAATTTTATATAAATGATTTTCCAATCGTTTCACCTGCATCAAAATCCTACCACAACACCCATAAGTGTTCCCCATTTAGCACAACTTTATTCCCTTCTTCGGAAAACTGACCCAAACTGATTATGTTGTTCCGTAAGGCTGGTATGTAGTACACTCCGTGTAAATTCCTTGTTTCTCCATTTTGCATTTAGTTTTGATGGAGCCTTTCCCTTCAATCTTCACCAACGACCCATCTCTGAATTTCGCTTCACCCTCAATTGTTCTATCAAGTTTTTTCAAATTTTTCTCGGTGCCCCGTCATATGGTTGCTAGCCCCATTCTCGAGGTACCATGTATTTTCTTCTATTTCCTTGCCTGTCCCCGAGTCCTCGTTCTCGGTTAACATAATCACCTCATCTGTAATTTTTTCACACACAACCATGAGTAAAGAAGGCTCATCATCAGTCACTTGTGTTAGATTCATCTCACCCTTTTGTGGTCTGGTTTTCCTTGGCTTTCGACACTTCATCGAAACATTTTAACTGGCTCATGTCACGAACAATGCAACTATCCCTTGCACGATAATCACTACCACCTGGAGACGTGCTTTTCCCACTCTTCTCTTATCAAAAGAAGCTTACCATCTTTATTTTCTTTCTTTGCCACTCTCCTCAGTTTAACAGCAGATGTTGTCCTTCGTTAGTCTCTGTTTTCCCTTGCATTCCCTGCACTCACTTCTCATGAGCTTTCAGTGAGCCTGTGACCTCTTCCACCGACATGGTTTCTAGATTTCCAAACTGTTCAATAGCCGATGCAATTTGTAAAAACCTGGTTGGTACAGTCCTTAAAAAGCTTCTTTACATATATTCCCCTTTAATCTCCTCTCCCAAAGGATCTGATATTAGTAACCAGACTATAGAGTCTCACACAAAAGTCATCGATATGCTCTGAGTCCTTCATTTTAGTGCCTCGAACTTTACTTTGTGCGTTTGTGACTTTACAGTCTTAACTTTGTCTTTGCCTTAGCTGATGATTTTTATCGCTTCCTAGGCTTCCTTGGACGACTTTTTCTCTGCAAGAGCCAACATAGATCATCTGGAATCCCCTGGTAGATAATAGCTAATGCTCGTTTTTCCACCTTATCTTCCATCATAGCTTTAGCATATTTAGGCTCGATAGCTTCCCACTACACCATATGCTAGGAAGATCACCTTTAATTTTAATGCCCAAAACGTGTAGTTCATTTTTGTAATCATCGGGTATCTCAGACCATGGTTTCCCTCTTTGCTCCTGCTCGACTCTGTCTTCTCCATCGCCCAAGAAAAGTGATAGCTCTGATACCAGATGTTAGATATAAACTAAAAGTAAAGGAATTGTATAACAATGACAACAAGTATGGAAAGTCTATAAATTGTGTCTTTGCTCAACAGGAATACAAGTACTAAAACAGCAGAAAACTCAAAACACGCTTCTACAAACTAGGCACTCAGATCCTAGTTTTTGTCCACTACAATGCTAATGACTAACCAACTAGTTGGACTCTGCTCAAATCCGCCAACGTTTACATATAAACATTGGGTTATTAACTACATAATTGAGACATAATAAAACTAAACCACGTTTAGATTAATAAGGCCCAACATAAACATGCAATTTCATGATGTTGCTCCCTTTTGTTAATCACTCTTTCATATAATTGAACTGCCATAAGAGCTACATCCACGTATGCTGATATTCGCTTCGCCAGTGAGAGACCCTAAAAACCTCACAGAAAAATCAAAATTAGTAAGGGTAAAGCAGAACAATCATATTTCCAAAGCGCTTTGCTTTTAGATTTTACACAGTTTGAGATATTATAAAAGGGATTAAGGGAACCGGTCTTCTAAGCAAATTAAATTAAAAATTACAAATTATTTTTTTATTTTGGTTATTTTAATCATATATAACAAATAAAATATAAATAATTGATGTAATTGGGGTTCTACAATTTAAAATATGTACAAACAATTATAGAAACATTAAAAAATACTGAAAAAAGAATAATACTAGGAAATACTTAAATATGGTGAATTGAGGTATAACTGGAGAGTTGCATTAACAAGGACAAACACTAATACGCAAGCACGAATTCGAAAAACTCTTAGGAATTGTTTTTTAATAATATTATTGTACCATCATAATATGTTTACCTAAGGATAAAATCCTCAACTATAATAAAAATAATTTTAATGAAAAACTAAAATATTAAGTATAAATAACATGATCATGCAGTTTTGAGCAGATTCATGCACCAAAATCTCATTACACTGTTTTGGCATGATTAGGAAGCCCCTAAGTATAATAATATTGTTAATTCCTTGCTTCCTTTCATGCCTTCTTCTGTCAAGTTTTTCTTCAAAATCTCATACCTCTTATTTTCGATCAGTTCCTCTTACCTTTGAAAAATTGGAACCTCGATTTAAAATTTGGATATAAAGGAACGTCATCATGAAAACTCATGTAGTAGGTCATCTACCTTGAAAGTTTTCAAATACTCGTATCTATAAAATGATTAACCAAATAAACTTTATAATTTATTTATTTTATTATATTTAGCTGGCTTTAATATGTTGAATATCTCTAGAACAAACCTCTCATTTGTTTAAAAAATCATCACATGGTCCCTTCTTTGAACAATCTTCATATCCTCATACTTTTTATATTTAACATTCTGAATCTTTGGTTTTTTTTACTTCAACTTATACTTACATACTTGTGTTTCTAAATTTTTACCTATAAAATATTACCTAATTTTTTTAGGATGATCACAAAAAAACTGATATTTTACAGAATTAGGTAGAGGAGTTGCTGTAGAACTTTCTACATCATGTTTGAGTTGAGGCCAAGAACATTTCTAACTTACTTAACATTTATCGTCTAATCACGCCTAAGATGATGACTTAGTCCATCATAATGAAAATTCCTAATTAATTTTTGGCATGATGAATTTTTAGGAATGCATAATTGATTAACTCTAGATAACGTCAGTGACATGTTATTCTCTACTGAATCACTTTACCACACGTTGAGAAAATTCATCATCAACGACATACTATTCTTTTATAAAATTAAAACCTCGCTACTTTCGTGTTGATGATAACCAATAAATGAGATCTAGGACTCAACAAACCAGCCACCTTATTTAGCATATTAGACTTGTGGTTTAGAACAAAATAAACTTTCTAAATAAAGTATGACCTTTTAAAGATGAATTTTGTAATGAAAGGACGTAATATATGATTTCTTATTTACATTAAAGTCCTGGAGCATTCCATAATTTGAAAGCAATCAAGATGCACTCATAAAGTTCATCTTTCATACTGAAGGCCTTTATTTTCGACTCATTGTTTAACGCGAATCGATGATATACACTTCATAAACTTATCTTTGTAATAATATATAATGTTTGACATGTTATACAGACGTGGATAGCGCAACTATATCTCATGAATATCTTATTTATACTCTACATTCAACACATATTTTTCAACTACCGTCTTCTCTCAACTTTAGTAATGCAAGTACCACACACGGAGTCATACTCCACGAATAAACCTCTTCTGCAACAACTCATCTACCTAATTCTATAAGATCTACCGTAGCGTATTATTCAATTGGTTTTTGTTCGATATGGATGAATTGGGTGATGCTATGTGTGACTACAGGATCCTATAGACTTTTGTTTCACAGGCTCATCTATTGGACCAATCAAATTAAATGAGGCTTACGTCAAGGGGATCCATTGTCGCCCGTACTTATTTCTTCTCTGTGTAGAAGGCCTCTCAAATGTGATTGACCAAACTTCGAGTAACGAGTGTATGACTGGATGCTACATTAGCCCAACTACACCCTAGCTGTGGTAATCTGCTATTTGCATATGACAGTTTCTTTCCTATAAGGGAAATGCAGAACGAGTACTAGCAGTTAAGACTCTACAAAAAAGTACGAAGAATGATCAAGACAATTTATTAATTTTCAAGAATCTGGAGTGTTTTACCGTGCGAATGTATGCAGGGTTAAGCAGCAACAATTGTCTGAAACTTTTGGGGTGTTAACTGTTATAATTGACAATAATTATCTTGGACCACCATAATTCATTGGAGGATCAAAAAAGAGAGTTTTGGTTTTTTGAAGGAAAGGATTTGTAAATGAATTTAAAGATGGCGATCGAAACCTATATCTTGTGCAGGTAAATCAGTTTCGATTAAAATGTAGCTCAATCCATTTTATTGCATGCCTTGTTTCCTCTTGCCTAAAACGTTATATCAAGAAATGGAGGTAGTATTTAACAAGAATTGGTGAAATTCAAGGTCGAATAGAGGGAGATGAATAAACTCCCTTGTTGGGATGCTATGAGATGGAGTGAAAGTAAGGGAGGGTTGGGGTTTGGAAGCTTATATGGCTTTAATATTGCTATATTGAGAAAATATTGTTTGAAATTTATGAAGAAACCGAAATAAGATCACTTCTTGGAAGCCAAAATAATTTTGAGATATATTAAATGTACGCTTGATAATGGTCTGTTTTAGACTCATTCTCAAGATTCAAATTAGTTGACTACTCAGACAGTGATTATAGTGATGACTTGGATGACGGGAAAGCACTTCGGGGTATGCTTTCCATATCGGATCCGCAGTATTTTCTTGGTCATCAAAAAAGAATCCGACAGTTGCCCTCTCAACATGTAAGGCAAATACATGACAGTAGCAGAATGTGCATGTCAGGGTATGTGCATATGCCTACATATTGAACAAGTTAAATATTGCAAAGAAAGATCGATTAAAATTTACGTGTCACAAAGTCGAAGTAAGCACATCAATAATAAATATCATTTTATTCAAGAGCAAGTGAACGATAAAATTTTGGAGTTGGTACATTGTAGGACGGAAGATAATTTAGTGGATATATTTATAAAGTCATTGAATCCGGAGATGTTTTACAAAATAAAAAATAAGCTCAGAATGTGAAGTCGAGTTTGAGGGGGACGACTATTAGAATTTGAAACTCTTCCGGATTCATTATTAATATAATTAATCGCTTGGATTAACATCAATGAAAACACTAAGAATCACATTAATAGTAATACAACTATGGGGTTGAAGGTGCATGCATGAACTACTTGGAAAAAATCAATGAGAAAGAATCAGTGCAGCTGTACAATTTCAGCTGTCTAAAAGAATTAGAAGTGACAATACAAAGTTGGAACATGTTTGTTAATAAATTATCCCATAAAAATAGTGGTATGGAGCCTGCATGATAAATTAATTATCCCCATACAAATATTTAGCTCTATTTTTTCAGTGATATAAATATAAACAAAGTATTTTAGTCAATTACCCTTCCAACAAGCCCAACCATTTTTAACACCATAACCCCTAAACTAGTGTATTAAGTGTTTTAATTGTTGCCTCTCTTATTAGTGCTTGATTATCCTATAATCGAGAAGACAGAAACCCCATCAACAACTTCACAAAAAAAGTGATAAGTTAATGAAGAAAAAATTATCACTAGGAATAACAATTTAGGTTGTTAGTTCATGTTCTTAAATATAAACATCCACTACTAATATACTATACTATTATAAGTAAGACATAAGATAATTTGGTTGGTTTGTTAACACGTTCCAAAAATAATTATTACACTTTCCAAAAAAATAAAAATATATATATAATTAATTAGAAACACGTTAATTCCGTATAATTAAAAGTAAAATTACATATCCTACATAACTCTCAACACTTGCACACTCCCATCACTCCCATCATAGGCAAAACTCTACTAATGCAAGTCTTAGCACAAACGCTCCATATATTTCGCAGGTTATTAATTAATATATAATAATTCAATTATTACATATCCTACATAACTACCAACACTTGCACACTCCCATCATTGATAAAACTCTATTAATGTAAATCTTAGCAGAAACCCTCCATATATTTCGCATGTTATTATTAATATATAATAATTGAATTAAGTTACTATTATCAACCTCTTCACTATATTTCTTATATTTACTTTGTCCGGGACATATCTACATAGTTGTTGTTCATAAGAAAAAAAGGAGTACACTTAGGGATATATAAATTGTACAACTATACCAATTAAAGGGAAAATGAAAAAGAAATTCAAATTGAGTAAACTCATCTTGAGAATATATATGTCTTCTATAAGTTTATAACAAATATAAAAATTATTAAATGAAGTTTTGACCACGAAAAAACTAAAGCTTTTAAGAAAATAAAAAATTTTGTTATTAAATTTTTTAATCTCTTAAGATAGAATAAAACAATTAAGTTTCCATCACAAAGAACACAAAAGGCCATTATAGTTGAAAGATAAATAAATTGAAATAAAAAAAATTAAATATATAAAAAATAACCATTTAACCCTTGATTAGGTAGCTGGTGCATAGGAGGGGTTACAGGCTGGTAATAATTATTTCATATATAAACTAAATATACATTGCTCTAGGACTGGTACTTGGGATTTGGAGTTCTAACCCTGGCTGAACGTCGCAGCTCTCCTGGACCATTTGCCGAGTTGGAAGAATTCCTAACACACCTCTGCTCTTTGACTGCCACATTTTCTTCCACCATATCATTTTTATTTGATCTCTTTTTCTGAGGCCTTCCTGGTGTCATCTTCAGTACTTGAGGAGTAGCACCGTAACCCTTAACTAGTGTATCAAGTGTTTTAATGGTTGCATCTCTCAATGCTTAATCATCCTATATTGAACAAGATACAAACCACATCAACAACTTCATTGAAAAAACATAAATAAAGAAAAGAGAAATTTGTACTATCCCATTGATCCAAAATATAGGGAATTTGACATTTTCACACATATCAATATGTTTTGAATGAAGTAACGTGTTTCTTTTATGTATAATTGATGAAGAGATATGATCTTGACATTAGATTAGCTTAGCTTTAGAAGAAGATTATGCATGCATGTTCTATGTGACTGTGACATTAACACATCATTTTATTTAGTGTGGACAACCAGCTTTATAATTACAACAAAAATATTAATTTACTTAAAAAAGTGCATCATTTTATAAGTTGACCTGGGGGTCCAAATCTTTAGGGCCGACCCTGATTACATGCATAATATTGCAGGAATTTATGACCTAACCTTCATTCTATAAATGTAATTCTTGCACTAAATGATAGAAATGGAAAAAAATGCAGCATAAATGACTTTTATGTAACCACAGCCCACCCTTCTCAAACAGACATGTTCCCCCAGATAATTGATAAAGATGCCAAGTTTCAGAAATTTCTAGTCCTAACCTTTCCTTGTATCAAAACTAATGGCAGGAAATTAAAGGAATTGGTGTTACTAAATAATTGATTTTAATCCAACTATAGGTTATTTATGACTTATAACATGACTCGTGAGAAAATTATCGCAAATAGTTTGATAGCTTTTCGGGAGAAGGGGGTTACTTTTAGGAACTTATATTAATATTCTAACACTTAATATAAGATGTTGTGTAAGGGCTTTCCTGTAAAAGTTACTTAATATAAAATAAGATAGTCCGCAATTTGAACTTAAATTCAATCTTAATTCTTAAGCAATCATAAACACAATTAGGAAATGTTTAAATTTACCTCAATGTAAGTGTAAAACACGGTAGGAGAATTTGAAGCTAACACTAATCTTGTCAATATAAGAGCCTCAAGCTTTAAAGCTGAGGTAGAGGACTTGTCCTTCTAAAGAACACAGAAAAAATAACAAGCTAAGAAGTTGGATAATATAAAAATTTGCAAGCTGAAGGTAGATTAGTAAAACGTGGAATAATACTTACACACAAGGCATTTTATATCTCTGGAAGGAGAATTTTAAAATTGTTTACCACGCAGTCCGGCAAGACAACCGCCAGTTCTTTCAAAACTGAAAGTGCGGCAACCTGCAGAAATTTAAGGCATCTTGAAACCCTGATAATTATTGAAAATTAGAGAACTAAGATTTCAGAAGGTTTCGACCTTTGTGTTGACAGATATCCCTCGCAGCTGCCTGTGAACCAATTTAACAATCTTTGGTACTTCTTGTTTCAGTAAACATATGGGACTGCTGGGACAAATAGAGACAAAAAATTCAATAAGCAATCATATTCATATACCTTAAGTAAGTATATTATTTTCTGAAGGAATGAAGGACAAGAAACTTCTTGAGAGATGCTAGATAGACCCCTAAGGTGGAGCAAGAAATCGATAATCAGTTAATACATTTGCATGAGACCTGGCGATATGGACAGAAAATTATATAACTGACAAAACAAAACCAAAATAAATAACATGATTCAACTGAAAATAAAATTTTTTAAAAAGGTTTGGATTGGTTCCAAAACCACTTATTACCAGCTCTCAAATATGTGATAACCATATTATGTATATAACTCTAAATTAGGATAACCATACCTAAAATATTTTCCCAAAAAACATCTTGACACTACAACAAATCTGGCCAATTACGACGGTTTTTTGAACTGAAATCGTTGTAATTGAGAAATTTACGATGGAAAAAAAATCATCGTTTTTGGTCGAGTAGTAAGTTCATTTTTTCGTCACAAGATAAAATTGCGTCGCAAGTTAGGAAGTAGGGGCCCACATACCCAATAAAATCATAAATCTATTTACGACGGCACATACCCAATAAAATAATAAATCTATTTACAACGAATATATTCCGTCGTAAGTTAGTTACTTATGACGGAGGAATCGTCGGATGCTTCCTTGTGGGACCTATTTTTGATAAAATATAACATAAATTTACGACGCAATTATACGTCATAAATTAGTAACTTCTGACAGAAAAGAATGTTGTATTCTGGGAGTTGGGGCCAACTTACGACGGAATATGTGATGAACAACCGTCGTAAGTTTGTTGTTTTAGAATAGCAAATTCCGATTTTTCAATTTCCCACAATTTTCGGCTTTCGATTTAAATTCTATAAAATACAACAAAAAACAATCAAAACTGTTGGAACAACTAACTAGTGTTTAATCCTGAATTGTTGTTTCAAATATTTTAGAAATATTTTTCAACAATCCAACCGTATGGATTTCAATATATATATATATATATATATATATATATATATTAGTGATATAACCAAAATTTCATATCAAAATAATTTTATTTGATTTGCCATTTTGACAGTCAAGCATCAGTTTGACTTGTACAACTAATTAGTGTTTAATCCAGAATTGGTGTTTCGATTATTTTAAAAATATTTTTCAGCGATCCAACCGTATAGATTTCATAGATATATATATATATATATATATTAGTGATATAACAAAAATTTCATATCAAATAATTTTATTTCGTTTGCCATTTTAACAATCAAAGATCAGTTTGACTAGTACAAATAACTAGTGTTGAATCCTGAATTGGTCTTTTGATTATTTAAAAATTATTTTTCAACGATCCAATTGTATGGATGTCAATATATATATATATATATATATATTAGTAATATCACAAATGTTTCATATCAAAATAATTTTATTTGTTTCCATTCTAACAGTAAAACTTCAGTTTGACTTGTACAACTAATTAGTACTAAATCCTGAATTAGTGTTTCAATTATTTTAAAAACTATTTTCAACAATCCAACTGTATAGATATCAATAGATATAGATATTAGTGATATAAACCAAATTTCACATCAAAATAATTTCATCAGTTAAACATCAGTTTGACTAGTACAGCTAACAAGTGTTTAATCCTGAATTAGTATTTCGATTATTTTAAATATATTTTTCAATGATACAACCTTATGGATGTCAATATATATATATATATATATATATATATATATATATTAATGATATAACCAAAATTTTCATATCAAAATAGTTTTATTTGGTTTGCCATTTAAAACTTAAGCATCAGTTTGACTGTTACGACTAACTAGTGTTTAATCCTAAATTCGTGTTTCGATTATTTTAAAAATATTTTTCAACGATCCAACCGTATGAATGTCAATATATATATATTAGTGATATAACCAAAATTTTATATCAAAATAATTTTAGTTGGTTTCCATTTTAAGAGTCAAACATCAGTTCTAATAATAAACTAACTGATAATTAGTTCTGAATTTGTGTTTCGATTATTTAAAAAAAATCATCAATCCAACCGTATGGATGACAATATATATATATATTAATGATAATCAATGTTTCATATTAAATTATTTTATAAAAATATTTAATTTTTTTTCTGTAATTCTTGAAATGTCACCAAAACAAATAAATGATGACATTAATATGGTTGGATCATGAAATAATATTTTTTAAAAATTGAAATTATCAAAAATCATGTGCTAATTTATGCCGGAATCCGCCATAAATTATTATCTACAAAGAAATGGAGATAAGTCAAATTTACCGCCAAAATTTTGGGGAAAAGTTAAATTTCCCTCTGATAACTTACGACGAATTTTAATTTCCGTCTTAAATTAGATGTTCAAATGTTTTCCGTCACAAATAGTTCATCATAAATTTAGGGTGAAATATATTTTTTGTTTAATTTCAAATTATAATTTTAGTAAAAATATTTAACTTACGACGAAATGTTCAAATCGTCGCAATTTTAAATGATTTTTATTTTCCCGCCAAAAGTTTGCGGAAAAGTTAAATTTCCCTCTTTGATAACTTACGACGATTTTTATTTTCCGTCGTAAATTTTAATAAAAATAATTAACTTACGACGAAATGTATAAATCATCACAACTTCAAATAATTTTCATTTTTGTTAATCGTATCGTGCATAATTTTATTAATAAAATACTAAACTTACGACGATTTTGGGTTTCGTCATAAATAATTACGACATTTTACTTTTATCCGTTGTAAGTTGGGCGCGTATTTTTCCATCCGTAAGTTGACCGTCGTAATTGGCCTATTTTGTTGTAGTGTGAGTTTAACACTCACCGAAATGTATCCATAGGTTTTAATACACACTGATATGTATTTACCTTTTACACATAATCAGATTTTGAAAGTATTTTAAGATGATAAGGCAAAAGATTAGAAATATATAAATACAGTGCAAATTTACCTGGGCCCATCTTCATTGTGCCCCTTCCTGGCATTTCATGTCTGGCGTAGTAGCTCATTAAAAGTATTGAACACATCCATCTACATTAGGAAGATCTGAGAATTAGATCAGCTAGCATTCGATAAAAGAGGATAAAACATACAGTTTGTCGGTCCTAACCTTAACAACTTCTTCTTTTTCTCCGAATCTGTCCATCAATTTCGGGCAAGCCTGCAGGTACAGTAGTTCATAACCATTTAGGGTGACTTACTTTCCTTTTGTTCGAAACACAGCAGGTACAAACTTGCATGCCCTTTCTTTGTACTTTCATATACTTCTATTTTCTTTTCTATGTTTTTTGCAGCCTTATAGTAACTTTTGCACAGGTTTTTACATGATTTTTTTGTTGTACAGAAAAGAAATATTTAACGAAGACCTATTAAAATTAGTTACTTTGTAAAATGGTTAAGCAAAATTAGTTGACTAATGAGTTAATTATGAACAACAGCTTCTACAAAGTCAAAATAAAAATGAGAAATAAAACTTTAAGCACGCCGGAGTTTGAAGCCATCTAATAATTGATATTACCTCCACAAATAGCTTTGGGAGCATCTCCGGACGAGAAATAATTAAAGATGCTAAACATTTTACAGCAGCCCTCCGGACTTTCCAGCTAACATCTGTTATACCCAAAATTTGGCATTGAATTAACTCGGGTCAATGTGGATTACGTGCGGTCAAACTCGGTATTGCGTTGTAGAAGATTAGGACGCGTCCAGGCACAAAGGACGCGCCTACTTGTGAGAAGATGTGTTATAGTCTGGTAATGACGAAGCATGAGAGTGCGTGATCAGTATAAGACGCGCCCAAGCTATGTGGACGCGTCAACCATGGTTAGAGTACTTGGCAATATGGGTCTTGTGGCAATAGACGCTGGAGGACGCGTCTGCCTTGATCATGACGCGCCCTAATAAGTGGAATAATTTGCATGATGGTTTTTGAGGAGACGGTGCAAGTTTTATGAGGGTGAGGACGCGCCCAATGTGTTAGGACGCGTCCTGTGATTGGTCTATGTGTTCTCAATGGTTACATCAGGACAAAACTTGCATGGATAGGAGCAATGAAGGTTATTTTTACTAATATATTTGTTGCAGGTACCCTTTGAAGAATTCCCTCCTTGAGACGGTCAAGGAGAGGGGATGTCCGTGAAAAGCTTGAAGGCCTCCAGGGGTATGCCTGATGATTGAAGGCCTCCTCCTGTATTCAACGGGTGTCCTCGTTGGGGATGCGGGGTTAACTTTGGTGTGTGCTTTGGAAACTCTATTCTTGTATCAACGGTGTCCTCGGTGGAGAACTTGGAGTCATCCTGCACTTTGCACCCAAGAGCTTGGGATCACCTGTCCTGTTATCTGGTGGGTTATCCTCATTCGGGGGACATGGATGCGTCCGGCACTTGGGCTGAACCGTGGCTATACCTGTGTTCATAAATCAAGGGAGATAGCTGTAGCGGAGTTTTATTCTTGCGCAGGGAGATGCATTATCCATGAAGTCCTGCGATTAAGGACGAGCCTTTGGCCTTCGCGGTTGGTCGTCATAGTTGGAGATTCTTAAAGCTAGCAGAAGACGGACTTCGGATGGTCTTCTACCGGGCCTAGGAATAAGAAGTCTAAGCCCATTAGATTTCTTGTTCTACAAGAACTACGTCAGGCTTGATCCCTATATAAAGGGTACGTAGGCACATTGAGAGGGTAAGAAGTTGAGAGCTGATAAGAGAGCTACCACTTACTTTGATCATCTCAGCCTAAAATAACCACAAACCACCATACACTGCTTGATTTTCTGGCAATGAACCACTGTCACAGATCTTAGTTCCGGTGAAAAAACCTGAATCTTTGTTGTTACCAGATCCCTCCGTCAACAAATTGGCGCTAGAAGGTGGGGTGCTAATTATGGTCGTAATTTTAGGAGGAAAAGATGTCTTATAATCATGATGGAAGTTCTTATGATGGAAGTGACAACAGATCTGAAGGAGAAGGCGAGGGAGGCTACACTCGCCATGAACCCTACGTTCCCAGAAACATGGCGGATCCACAAAAAGCTCCGGATGTGGGGGGAACACCACCAGTTCTCATCAGTAACGCTGATATCTTGGAGCAGTTGTATCGCATAGGGGATACTCTTAATAGTTTTCACTCAAGACTGAACACGGTGCAGCGTCGGAGAACGAGGAGAGGTCGTCATTTTCCCCGTCACGACGATGTCGTGGGGAAGGCACCGGTAGTTGAAGGAGATACCCAGGGTAGTGGGGAAAACCCGTGAATCACTCTGTGGCGCTTGGAATATTCTGATGATGTAGAGCCTATTATGGAGCTTATCGATGAGGACACTGATGGGAGAGAAAGGCCTCGCCTTGGTAACCAGGTGGTGCCACGCCTACATTGGTCTGGGCGTACGATGGATGAGTGTCATCATATGGAGAACACTCAAATTAAGATGAGGAAGGAAGGGATCTTTTAACCTTGAAAAGAAGGCTTGGCATAAGGTTGGAATATGACGATTTGAGGATGTTGCTGGAGAATGGCAAAAGGAAGGAACATTGGAGAGGCGAGGCCCCGTGACACAACGCGTGTGCCCCCTGCATTCCAAAGGGATGATAGGGCGCAGCACCGCGAGCACGAGCGTGCCCCTCCGCGAGGAAGGCCTGGGAATTACTACCGAGGATATCAGAGGAATGAACGAAGAATGATGAGATACCAATACGGAATAACACCCTACAATGGTAGGAGAGATGGAGCACCCTCCACTGAAGAAGCCCCTGTCGTTATCCCTGTAGTTTCTCACAGTGGTACGGGTAATGGCACCAGGGCGCGTCCTCATAACCAGGACGGTGGTCGAATTCAAGTAAGAGTGTGGAAAAATGTTCAAAACTAAGATGGTAACATGCCACAGCCGCAGCCTCAGGGCGAGGGGCAGCGAGATCCACCGTTACACCCGGGGGGTAATCAAAGGGAGCTACAACAAGTCGCAGAGTAACCCCAATAGCCTAATGTTCAAACCATTCCTGGAGTAGGGATGTTTTAATGTGAATGATCTCAAGAGGCTGCTCAACCATCTTGAGGGAGGAAGAGTAACCGCGACTGCGCAAGCTCCTTCTCCTTTTCCTGCTGTTGTGAGAGAGGCGCAATTGCGTGCAGGATACAGGAACACAACCAATGACTTGCGTTTTCATGGGAATTATGATCATGTAGAATTCCTGGGGCGCTTTAACATTGAAATGGATGTATATCAAGTACCTGATTTGGCTCGATGCCATCTTCTGGCGGCCACTTTTAGAGAAGGCGCTCAGCAGTGGTTCCAAAAACTTGGTCCAGGTGTGATCACATCCTGCGAACATATGAGAACTTTTTTTTTGACTCAATTTCAAGCCGCACTGAAGTACACACCACCAGTTACCACACTGGCTAATGTGAACAGAAGGAAGGAGAAAGTTTAACTTCATACTTCAAAAGGTTTAATGCAGAATCCACTTTGGTAAGGGTGCAACTAATGAAATGCTGAAAATACTTCTTATAGCTGGATTGCGTGTGGGAACGGATTTCTGGAAGCACCTGCAAGGAAAGGACCCTGTGTCATTAGCTGATGTACTTGCGCAGGCAGAATCATTCAAAACAATTGAATAGTCACTTCCAGAGATAAAAAAGAATGACAACCCATAACTCCAAGGGGCGATTCAAGAGAAGGGATAGATCCTTGAGCCCAGTTTATCAGAGGAATGCTAGAAGCCCTAATAGAGTGAACACCGTGAACACGCGGAGAGAGTGGAGCCCGCCATCGAACTATAAGAGAAGGGTCAGCAATTTAACACCGTTGGCGGCATCCATTGATCATATCTTTGAGGTAAATAAGGAAAGAGGAATCTTCAAGAAGCCCAACCGTCTAACTTCATGGCAAAGCAGAGACAAAAAGAAGTATTATGATTACCATGAGTCCACCGGCCATGACACCCACGAGTGTCGTCACCTAAAAGATGAAATTGATGAATTGATCAAGGCTGCGTACCTGGGAGAATGGATTGACAAGGTGAAACAACGCAGGGGAAGCGATGACAAGGGTAAGGATGAAAGATAGCCCCGCGGGCGGAAGATGTTGAAAAAATAGCAGAAGTTATGTTTCAGAGGGTTGACAGTATCAGGGTGATTTTTGGAGGACACCCTTTTGTTGGTGATAGTAATCGAGCATTGAAAAGAAACGCGAGAGAGGCGCAACATCCGCCACTCATCAACATTCAAAGCTTGGAAGATAGACCTCCGAAGATCTTTAAGGGAGAGTCCACTGACATTACATTTAAGGAAAAAGAATCAAGGTGGGTGCATCATCTCCACAACGATGCGATGGTGATTACCATGCTTATTGGTGCAATGAATGTACATCGAGTCTTCTTGGACAATGGGAGTTCTGCGAACATCTAGTATTACAGCACATACAAAAAATTGGGTTTCCCGGATAGCGACATGTAATTTGAAGATGCACACGTCTATGGCTTTACTAGAGAAGCAGTGAGAGTTATGGGTTCGTTTAGGCTTCCCGTCACACTCGGTGAAGGAGCTTTTTCGGTCACTCAAATGATAGACTTCAAAGTGCTGGATCAGGATTCCGCGCACAACGTGTTAGTCGGCAGACCTTGGTTACGAGCGTTCAGGGTGATAACCTCGATACATCACTTGATAATAAAGTTCCCAACACCAAACGGAGTACGCAGTCTGAGAGGGTCGCAATACGAGTCACGGCGACTGCTATCACAAGGCTGTTAAAGAATTCCGCAGGAGACGGTACGAGGGAAAGGGTCTCCCATTTGAGGGTACGGAGGACATTCATACAAAACAAAGCGGAGAAGTTCATGCCCACTATTTCGTAGAAGGCCCCGAAGAGGAAGAAACCTATGTCACTGGGAACTCTGTTTGACTTTGGGGAGTGTTTCGAGGATCCGTAGTGTGGAAGAAGTTGTGGTGAACATGCAGAGGAGATCATGCAGAAGGAGGTTAATGGGGAGAAATTGGAAGGAAGAAGTAAGATTTTGCAAGTTCTCCGAAATAACTTCAAAGTGGATGCTCCTCAAAGGGAGGACGCGCCTTTCAAGAATAAAAATGGAATTGAGGTTGATTCTCCTCCATATGAGGAAGCGCCCTCTTCACCTGCGTTGCACAAAACTATGCCTTGTCCTGAGGTAGATGCTCCCACTCATGGGGACGCGCCCTCAGATGCAAAAGTGCAAGTCGAGGACCCCCGAGACTTTGATTTCGATTTGGATCCCAGGATCCCTATGCCCGCCGAAAAGATGGGATCGGCCGAAGACACAATATCTATTCCGGTTGACAAAGATGACCCGAACAAGGTTTGAAAGTGGGATCCCAGTTAGATGATGAAACGAGGGGAAGTCTTACCCGCTTCTTAATTGTAAATCTTGATGTCTTCGCATGGAGTCATTCATACATGGTGGGAATCGACCCAGAGATAATGTATCACCGGTTGAACATCTTCCCGAATTGTACAGGCATACGTCAAAAATGCCGCCTGGTGAGCGGGGAAAGGGCGATAGCATTAAAAGAAGAAGTAGACCGGTTATTGGAGGTGGGACTAATCAAAGAATCATTCTACCCCGAATGGCTTACAAATCCAGTGCTTGTGAAAAAGCTGAACGAAAAGTGGAAGACATGTGTGGATTTCACATATCTCAATAAGGCATGTCCAAAGGATAGCTTCCCGCTCCCAGGAATTGATCAGTTGGTTGACGCGACAGCAGGGCATGCATTGCTGAGTTTCATGGATGCATACTCTGGTCACAATCAAATTCTGATATATGGCCCTGATCAAGAACATACATCCATCATCACTGACAGGGGGTTATACTGTTACATAGGAATGCTGTTTGGTTTAATCAATGCTGGCACAACCTACCAGCGGTTGGTAAACATGATGTTCAAAAACGAGTAAATAGGGGAGCTCACGGGGAAGAGATTAACCAGGGGCAAAGATTTTTCCAGGGGTAGCCAGGACAGAGCCAAAATATGTTGTTTCAATTACAGTGCTTATGGTCACTATGCTGCAGAGTGTCGTAAGCCCAAGCGAGCGAAGAATCAATCACATGAGGTGAACTTGACTCAGATAAATGATGACGAACCTACCCTTTTGTTGGTAGAATGTAAGCCTGTTAAAGATGAAATGATTCTGTTGAATGAAGAAAGAATGCACCTAATGTTGAATGGAACAGGTCACGAAGGCAAAGGGACACAATTGTGTGGTACCTTGACAATGGAGGTCATAACCACATGACAGGTTACCGTTCAAGTTCACTAATTTGGACGAAAGGGTGCGAGGTGAAGTCTAATTCGGGGATGGCTAAACAGTCGAAATACATGGCAGAGGATCAATCAATTTGACAACTCAGGATGGCAAAGAATGTACTCTCATTGAGGTATATTTTATTCCAAGTTTATGCAATAATATTATCTTGTTGGGTCAGTTGTCTAAAAATGGTAGCAAAATACCTGATTAAGGGAGATTTATTGTAGGTGAATAATGAGGAAAATGTGATGATAATGAAAGTGAATCGAGCAAATAATATATTGTATAAGGTGGTGATAAATGATACTGATGGTATGTGCCTGTTAACAAAAGCGGATGAAATGACTTGGTTGTGGCACTCACGGCTCATTCATGGGAATTTTAATTCCATGTATTTGATGTCTAACAATAGCATGGGATTTGGGCTACCAGCTTTCTCACACCAGAAGGGCATATGTCAAGGCCGTTTGATGTCCAAACAGGCTAGACATCCATTTCCTGCGAAATCAAATTTATATGCTAAAGAACGCCTTGAACTCATCCATTGAGACATCCCGTGGTCCAATCTCACCATCAACTCGAGCTGGTAATATATTTTTCCTGTTATTTGTTATGATTTAGTCGTGCTATGTGGGTTTATATGCTCAAGACAAAGGACGAGGCACTTGCACACTTCAAAACATTCAAGGCACAAGTTAAAAAGGAATCAAACCATGTCATTAAAGTACTTCGCACACACAGAGGAGGAAAATTTTACTCCCGTGATTTCATAAAATTCTGTGAAGAAATGGGCATTACTCGTCACTTTACAGCCCCTTATACTCCACAATAGAATGGAGTTGTGGAGCGACGCAACAAGACTGTGGTTGCCATGAGAAGGGAGCCTTCTGAAAGAAAGAAACATGCCTTAAATTATGTGGAGAGAGGCCATAAGGCATGCTATTTATTTACTAAATCGACTCCCAACTAGAGCAGTTGAGGGAGCTACACCGTATGAGTCATGGTAAAAAAAAGAAACCAAATTAGTACCTTATACTCCACAACATAATGGAGTTGTTGAGGGATGCAATAGGACTGTGGTTGCCATGGGAAGGAGCCTTCTGAAAGAAAGAAACATGCCTTCAAATATGTGGGGAGAGGCCATAAGGCATGCTGTTTATTTACTAAATCGACTCCCAACTACAGTATTTGAAGGAGATACACCGTATGAGTCATGATCGAAAAAGAAACCAAATTTGAGCATCTCTTGATTTTTGGTTGCATTACATATATAAGGTTCCTAATGTGCCATACAACAAAGTTGGGTAGCAGAAGTATACGTGTTATTCATCTCGGTAGGAAGTAGGAACAAAGGCCTACCGTATGTTCAATCCAGACACAGGCTGTGTGCACGTCAGCCGTGATGTTGTCTTTGACGAAGCAAAGGGATTGAACTAGAATAATGAAAACAAAAAAATGAAACCTATCTATCACCCTTCTTTTATTGTGGCAGGGGTTTTCAGTGATGCAACTCATGACGCGGTACTATCCAGTACTGAAGATAGTAATAAAGACAATAACAACAGTGATGACAGTGGTTTCCAAAGTGAAAGTGCAGGCACTGGAGACAATTATCTGTCATCCCACAGTCACCTCAGACTGTGTCACATTCATCTACACAATCACCTTAGACGGCGTCATCACAGACATCTCTTGTTCATGGTGACAGTATTGCAAGTCAAGGACACACAGTTGATAATGTTGACAACATATGATGGTAATGTGTCACCTCGTCACTTTCGATCTCTTCATGATATATATGATAAAACTGAGGAGGTGCAGTTAGATGAAAACGTGGCTGATGAGTTGTTATTTACTGGGGTTGATGAGCCAGTATATGAAAAAGAGGCAGTGAAGGAGAATTGTTGGAGACATGCCATGGACTGCGAAATTAGCTCCATAGAGAAGAATAGGACCTAGGAATTGACAGACTTACCTCCAGGTCATAAGGCAATTGCTCTTAAATGGGTATACAAAGTCAAGAGGGACACTGACGAGAAGATACTAAAGCACAAGGTGAGGTTATACGTGAAAGGATATGTGTAAAAGTATGGCATTGATTTCGAAGAGGTTTTTGCCCCGGTAATAAGGATGTAAATAGTGCGACTTCTACTAGCATTGGAATCTCAAAACTTATGGGAAGTCCATCATTTGGACGTAAAATCGTCTTTCCTGAATGGAAAACTCTATGAAGAGGTGTACGTACAGCATCCTGAAGGCTACGAAAAGATAGGGCAAGAGTGAAAGGTTTTCAGGTTATTCAAAGTATTATACGGACTTAGATAAGTTCCCCGAGCTTCGTATGTTCAGCTGAATAGAAGTCTTGATAAGCTGGGATTTATTAAGTGTCCCCTAGCATGCTGTGTACATAAAAAAGGAGGGAAAAGAGACCCTAATTATAGTCATATACGTGGACGACTTAATCATCACAGGTACGGATGTTAACAATATTGCTGGTTTTAAGTCACAGATGAGCAAAGAGTTTGAAATGTGAAACCTGGGAAGCTGAGTTATTACCTTGGCATCGAGGTAAAATAAGGAGAGGGGCATATCGAGCTTAAGCAGGTTACCTATGCAAGGAAGGTACTAGAAAAGATGGCCTATCAGATTGTAATCCATCTAAGTTTCCAATGGAACCAAAGATCGAGTTATACAAGGATGAAAAGGGAAACGTGATTGACACCACAGACGATAAAAGCATGCTGGGTGGTTTGAGGTATTTAGTACATGTATACGCGTCCTTATATTGTATATGTATTAGGATTGGTAAGTAGGTTCATGGAGAGTCCAACAGTGTTGCATCAAAATACAGTGAAAAGAACAATGAGGTATGTAAAGGGGACGCTGAACTACGGGTTAGTGTATACTAGAGGTCATGGTGATTACATATTGTCTGGTTTTTTATACAGTATCATTGCATGTGATGTTGTGGATAAGAAATCTACAGGTGGTATGGCTTTTTATCTCGATGAATCGGTAATCACATGGGTATCTCAAAAACAACGATCTGTAGCATTATCATCCTGCGAAGCTAAGTTCATGGCAGCTACAGCTGCATCATGCCAATGAATATGGTTGCATAGCCTGTTAAGTCAGATTATGAATGTTAGAGCTGGGCCAGTAGTGCTTTATATTAATAATAAATCTTCTATCGATCTTCTAAGATCCTAGCATTTCATGGAGCCAAACACATAGATGTTCGTTATCATTTAATCCGAGAATGCGTAGAGAAGGGTTTTAGTGATCAAACATGAGTACTGAGGTGCATGAGCAGACATCCTCACCAAGCCCATGTCGATGGATAAGTTTGGAAGAATACGTAAGTGGGAGTCAAGGATCTTAATCATTTTTAGATTAAAGGGGAGTTTTTTGGAATAAATATTTAATCTAAATATGACTATCTGTTTTATTATTTATGCATGTAATGTTGGACTACATCAGCTGTGTATATACGTGGTTATATGCAGCTAGAATAAGTCTTAGAGGTTGAGTTTATTTAGGGAAGTAGTGGAGATAAGCCGGGTATGTAGTTCCTGGTTTATAGGATAGTCTTTCATGTTTAAAAACAACTGCATGTAGTTTGTTTCATTATCTCTTCAATTCTATCTATTCCGAAATAACATAAAGCAAGTTTAGTCATTGTTGTGAGTTAATATTACTTTATCTGTATCCATCACTGGTAATTCACGTAATTCATAAAAAATAGTCTTGAGTGCTAAACTGTTAGATATAAACTGAAAGTAAATGAATCGTATAAAATGACAACAAGTATGGAAATTCTTTGAAATTATTCTCTTTGCAAAATAATAATAAAGTACTAAAATAACAGAAAACTCACACACTCCCACAAACTAGGCACTCAGATCCTAGTTTTTCTCCACTACAATGCTAATGACTAACAACTAGTTGGACTCATTCAAATCCAGCCAACATTTACATATAAACATTGGTTTATTAACTAGATAATTCAGACATAATAAAACTAAACCACATTTAGATTAGTAAGGCCCAACATACTCCCCCTCAATCTAAACGTCTTCAAGCTTCTTGACACTTAGCAGACCTCTCATCTGCTCAAACTTGGTAACTACTAGTGCCTTTGTCAAAATATATGCCGTTGCTCCTTAGTGCTCATAAATTTAATCACTATCGAACCCTTCTCTACGCAGTCCCGAATGAAATGATAACGCAAGTCAATATGCTTGCTCCTCCCATAAAATTTAGGATTTTTAGCAAGATCTACAGCAGACCTGTTATCAATAACGACTGGACCGGTTTTGACATTCAGAATAGACCCGAGTACCCTCTAACCAGATTTCTTGACATTAGCAGTTTTTGCCGCCATAAATTCGGCATCACAAAATGAAAGAGCAACACAACGCTGTTTTTGAGATACCCAGGTTATAAGATTTTCATCGAGATAGAATACCATCCCTCCGGTGATTTTCCTATCGTCCCCACTTCCTGCCAAATCACTGTTTGAAAATCCTGACAAAATATAATTCACACGTCCTCGTGTACATCAAACCATAGTGTATCGTCCCCTTACATATCGACAAATCCTTTTCAAAGCATTCATATATAACTCGGTTGGTCTTTCCATGTATCGACTTACTATCCCCACTACGTATGCAATGTCCGGTCGTGTGTGCACAAGATATTGAAGCCCTCCCACAATGCTCTGGAACTGTGTTGGGTTGACTGTTACTCCCTTTGCATCAGCATGTAGGTGTAACTTATACTCCATAGGATACTTTACTGAATTTCATTCAGCCATATCTGCTCGTTTGAGCACTTTCTTGCGCGTAAGAAGACTGGCAAATCTTGATGAAACCATAGCACTAACTACCTCCAAACCTAAGTAATAAGACAACTTACCCAAGTCAGACATGTCAAATTCTATACTTATCTCCCCTTTGAATTTGATAATATCTGACTTATTCGTACCAGTGACAATTAGATCGTCCACATAAACCCCAATGAGTAATGACTCTGTACCCATGCATTTCATATAAACCGCATATTCGAAAGGACACTTTTCAAAACCAAGATTCAACAAATATTTATTTAGATGAGCATAACAAGCACGTGGTACTTGACGAAGACCGTATAAGGCTTTTAACTAATGATAAACAGTGTGTTCATGTCCTTTCTTGGCATACCCTTTCGGTTGAGAGACATAAACCTCTTCTTGCTAGACACCATTCAAAAAAGAATTGACGTCCAAATGATGTACTTCCCAATTATTTTTAGCTGCCAAGGATAACAAAATGTACTGTCTCCAATCTTGTCACAGGTGCCAAAACCTCTTCATAATCGATCACATAATGTTGCAGATAGCCCTTTGCGACAAGTCGTTCTTTGTGCTTTGTCACTTCACCATGTTGATCAGTTTTCAATTTAATGACCCACTTGAAATCAATGATCTTGTGCCCCTTTGGTAATGATGTGAGTTCCCACGTATGGTTCCTCTCGATGGCATCGATTTCTTTGTCCATTGCATCCTTCCATAGTGGATCTTTGACTACCTGCTCGGAACATATTGGTTCGTCAACCCCCATCAATAGTAGTTCTTCCTCAATCATTTCAACTACATTCGTGTGTGCATAAATATCACTAAGAATCTGAACTGTCGTGGTGTCACACTATCATCGTATGTCTCGAGATACATCAGAACCTGTAGACTCTGTTTGAGGATTCTTAGTAGTTTGTTGTACTGAGTTTGTGGTGATCCAACGACAACTTCAGGTGTTGATGTTGTCATAGGATCAGGCACCTGATCATATGAATCAGTCTCAGGGAAATGAAATATCACCTGATCTGCACCAGATGTGGCAGTATTGCTTATACTCTCCCATGACTGTGTCTTGTCTTCATTGAACATGACATCCCTGCTGATATGAATACTTCGAGTAAGAGGATCAAACAAGCTATAGGCTTTGGTACCTGGTTCTCGATCAAAGTGCACTACCAATTTACTCTGTCATCCAACTTGGTGTTTACTGTAGGAATTTTCATCCATGTTGTGCAACCAAAAACTCTCAATAACTCGAGACTTGGTTTTCTTTGAAACCAGGCTTCGTGTGGCGTAACAGAGGACAGAGATCTTTTTGGTAACTTATTCAACACATATACGGCATGCCTGACAGTTTTACCCCAAATTTCGCGAACACTTGTCGTTCCTTCAAAATACTCCTGGCCATGGCTACTACGGTACGATTACAGCGCTCTACAACACGATTTTGTTATGGTATGTAGGGCGTTGTAAAGTTTCTTAAAATTCCTTGCTCATTGCAAAAATTCTCGAACTCCTTGGAGCAAAATTCACCCCTCGGTCAAATCTCAAAACTGTATGCTCTGTTTTGTGCCATTCTCAACCAGTAACTTGAATTTTCTAAAATTTGTTAGAGCTTTAGATTTTGATTTCAACATATATACCCACATCATACGGGTGTAATCATCAACAATAAACATAAAATACTGATTACCAGTTGGGGTGGACGGTGTTATTGGTCCTCAAAGATCGATGTGAACTAATTCCAAAGCGTGTTTTGTAATAAAATTAGTTTGGGAGGGAAAAGGCTTACGTGTTTGTTTCGACATAAGACACCCGATGTAATTTTCCTTTGGTGAACAAGTGAAGGAAGACCATGTGCCATCTGATTTCTTGACATCATGGACATCGCCTTGAATTAACATGGGCAAGGCGTTTATGCCATAACCACGTAGCCTCTTCTCCTCGTCTTAGCAAACATTGATTATTTCCTTCTCGATTTGAATTTTATATAAATGATTTTCCAATCGTTTCACCTGCATCAAAATCCTACCACAACACCCATAAGTGTTCCCCATTTAGCACAACTTTATTCCTTCTTCGGATAACTGACCCAAACTGATTATGTTGTTCCGTAAGGCTGGTATGTAGTACACTCCGTGTAAATTCCTTGTTTCTCCATTTTTGCATTTAGTTTTGATGGAGCCTTTCCCTTCAATCTTCACCAACGACCCATCTCCGAATTTCGCTTCACCCTCAATTGTTCTATCAAGTTTTTTCAAATTTTTCTCGGTGCCCCGTCATATGGTTGCTAGCCCCATTCTCGAGGTACCATGTATTTTCTTCTGTTTCCTTGCCTGTCCCCGAGTCCTCGTTCTCGGTTAACATAATCACCTCATCTAATTTTTTCACACACAACCATGAGTAAAGAGGCTCATCATCAGTCACTTGTGTTAGATTCATCTCACCCTTTTGTGGTCTGTTTTCCTTGGCTTTCGACACTTCATCGCAAACCATTTTAACTGGCTCATGTCACGAACAATGCAACTATCCCTTGCACGATAATCACTACCACCTGGAGACGTGCTTTTCCCACTCTCTTATCAAAAGAAGCTTACCATCTTTATTTTCTTTCTTTTGCCACTCTCTTCAGTTAACAGCAGTTGTCCTTCGTTAGTCTCTGTTTTCCCTTGCATTCCCTGCACTCACTTCTCATGAGCTTTCAGTGAGCCAGTGACCTCTTCCACCGACATGGTTTCTAGATTTCCAAACTGTTCAATAGCCGATGCAATTTGTAAAACCCTGGTTGGTACAACCCTTAAAAGCTTCTTTACAATATATTCCCCTTTAATCTCCTCTCCCAAAGATCTGATATTAGTAACCAGACTATAGAGTCTCACACAAAAGTCATCGATATGCTCTGAGTCCTTCATTTTTAGCCTCGAACTTTACTTTGTGCGTTTGTGACTTTGCAGTCTTAACTTTGTCTTTGCCTTAGCTGATGATTTTTATTGCTTCCTAGGCTTCCTTGGACGACTTTTTCTCTGCAAGAGCCAACAATAGATCATCTGGAATCCCCTGGTAGATAATAGCTAATGCTCGTTTGTCCACCTTATCTTCCATCATAGCTTTAGCATATTTAGGCTCGATAGCTTCCCACACCATACGCTAGCAAGATCACCTTTAATTTTAATGCCCAAACCGTGTAGTTCATTTTTGTAATCATTGGGTATCTCAGACCATGGTTTCCCTCTTTGCTCCTTCTCTCTCCATCGCCCAAGAAAAGTGATAGCTCTGATACCAGATGTTAGATATAAACTAAAAGTAAAGGAATTGTATAACAATGACAACAAGTATGGAAAGTCTATGAAATTGTTGTCTTTGCTCAACAGGAATACAAAGTACTAAAACAGCAGAAAACTCAAACACGCTCCTACAAACTAGGCACTCAGATCCTACTTTTTGTCCACTACAATGCTAATGACTAACAACTAGTTGGACTCTGTCAAATCCGGCCAACGTTTACATATAAACATTGGGTTATTAACTACATAATTGAGACATAATAAAACTAAACCACGTTTAGATTAATAAGGCCCAACATAAACATGCAATTCATGATGTTGCTGCCTTTTGTTAATCACTCTGTCATATAATGAACTGCCATAAGAGCTACATCCACGTATGCTGATATTCGCTTCACCAGTGGAGACCCTAAAACCTCACAGAAAAATCAAAATTAGTAAGGTAAAGTAGAACAATCGTATTTCCAAAGCGCTTTGCTTTTAGATTTTACACAGTTTGAGATATTATAAAAGGGATTAAGGGAACCGGTCTTCTAAGCAAATTAAATTAAAAAATTACAAATTATTTTTTTATTTTGGTTATTTAATCATATATAACAAATAAAATATAAAATAATTGATGTAATTGGGGTTCTACAATTTAAAAATATGTACAAACAATTATAGAAACATTCAAAAATACTGAAAAAAGAATAATACTAGGAAATACTTAAATATGGTGATTGAGGTATAACTGGAGAGTTGCATTAACAAGGACAAACACTAATACGCAAGCACGAATTCGAAAAACTCTTAGGAATTGTTTTTTATAATATTATTGTACCATCATAATATGTTTACCTAAGGATAAAATCCTCAACTATAATAAAAATAATTTTAATGAAAAAAAAATATTAAGTATAAATAACATGATCATGCAGTTTTGAGCATATTCATGCACCAAAATCTCATTACACTGTTTTGGCATGATTAGGAAGCCCCTAAGTATATAATATTGTTAATTCCTTGCTTCCTTTCATGCCTTCTTCTGTCAAGTTTTTCTTCAAAATCTCATACCTCTTATTTTCGATCAGTTCCTCTTACCTTTGAAAAATTGGAACCTCGATTTAAAATTTGGATATAAAGGAACGTCATCATGAAACTCATGTAGTAGGTCATCTACCTTGAAAGTTTTCAAATACTCGTATCTATAAAATGATTAACCAAATAAACTTTATAATTTATTTATTTTATTATATTTAGCTGGCTTTAATATGTTGAATATCTCTAGAACAAACCTCTCATTTTTAAAAAATCATCACATGGTCCCTTCTTTGAACAATCTTCATATCCTCATACTTTTTATATTTAACATTCTGAATCTTTGGTTTTTTTTACTTCAACTTATACTTACATACTTGTGTTTCTAAATTTTTACCTATAAAATATTACCTAATTTTTTAGGATGATCACAAAAAAACTGATATTTTACAGAATTAGGTAGAGGAGTTGCTGTAGAACTTTCTACATCATGTTTGAGTTGAGGCCAAGAACATCTCTAACTTACTTAACATTTATCGTCTAATCACGCCTAAGATGATGACTTAGTCCATCATAATGAAAATTCCTAATTAATTTTTGGCATGATGAATTTTTAGGAATGCATAATTGATTAACTCTAGATAACGTCAGTGACATGTTATTCTCTACTGAATCACTTTACCACACGTTGAGAAATTCGTCATCAACGACATACTATTCTTTTATAAAATTAAAACCTCGCTACTTCGTGTTGATGATAACCAATAAATGAGATCTAGGACTCAACAAACCAGCCACCTTATTTAGCATATTAGACTTGTGGTTTAGAATAAAAAACTTTCTAAATAAAGTATGACCTTTTAAAGATGAATTTTGTAATGAAAGGACGTGTATATGATTTCTTATTCATTAAAGTCCTTGGAGCATTCCATAATTTGAAAGCAATCAAGATGCACTCATAAAGTTCATCTTTCATACTGAAGGCCTTTATTTTCGACTCATTGTTTAACTCGAATCGATGATATACACTTCATAAACTTATCTTTAAAAATATATAATGTTTGACATGTTATACAGACGTGGATAGCGCAACTATATCTCATGAATATCTTATTTATGACTCTACTTCAACACATATTTTTCAACTACCGTCTTTCTTCAACTTTAGTAATGCAAGTACCACACACAGTCATACTCTCACGAATAAACCTCTTCTGCAACAACTCATCTACCTAATTCTATAAAATCTACCGTATCGTATTATTCAAATTGGTTTTTGTTCGATGTGGGTGAATTGGGTGATGCTATGTGTGACTACAGGATCCTATAACTTTTGTTTCACAGGCTCATCTATTGGACCAATCAAATTAAAATGAGGCTTACGTCAAGGGATCCATTGTCCCCGTACTTATTTCTTCTCTGTGTAGAAGGCCTCTCAAATGTGATTGACCAAACTTCGAGTAACGAGTGTGTATGACTGGATGCTACATTAGCCCAACTGCACCAGCTGTGTAATCTGCTATTTGCATATGACAGTTTTCTTTCCTATAAGGGAAATGCAGAACGAGTACTAGCAGTTAAGACTCTACAAAAAAGTACAAAGAATGATCAAGACAATTTATTAATTTTCAAGAATCTGGAGTGTTTTACCGTGCGAATGTATGCAGGGTTAAGCAGCAACAATTGTCTGAAACTTTTGGGGTGTTAAGTGATATAATTGACAATAATTATCTTGGACCACCATAATTCATTGGAGGATCAAAAAGAGAGTTTTTGGTTTTTTGAAGGAAAGGATTTGTAAATGAATTTAAAGATGGCGATCGAAACCTATATCTTGTGCAGGTAAATCAGTTTCGATTAAAAATGTAGCTCAATCCATTTTATTGCATGCTTGTTTCCTCTTGCCTAAAACGTTATATCAAGAAATGGAGGTAGTATTTAACAAGAATTGGTGAAATTCAAGGTCGAATAGAGGGATGAATAAACTCCCTTGTTGGGATGCTATGAGATGGAGTGAAAGTAAGGGAGGGTTGGGGTTTGGAAGCTTATATGGCTTTAATATTGCTATATTGAGAAAATATTGTTTGAAATTTATGAAGAAACCGAAATAAATCACTTCTTGGAAGCTAAAATAATTTTGAGATATATTAAATGTACGCTTGATAATGGTCTGTTTTAGACTCATTCTCAAGATTCAAAATTAGTTGACTACTCAGACAGTGATTATAGTGGTGACTTGGATGACGGGAAAGCACTTCGGGGTATGCTTTCCATATTGGATCCGCGGTATTTTCTTGGTCATAAAAAAAGAATCCGATAGTTGCCTCTCACATGTAAGGCAAAATACATGATAGTACCAGAATGTGCATGTCAGGGTATGTGCATAGCTACATTGAACAAGTTAAATATTGCAAAGAAAGATCCGATTAAAATTTACGTGTCACAAAGTCGAAGTAAGCACATCAATAATAAATATCATTTTATTCGAGAGCAAGTGAACGATAAAATTTTGGAGTTGGTACATTGTAGGACGGAAGATAATTTAGTGGATATTTATAAAGTCATTGAATCCGGAGA